>NC_133024.1:10285000-10585000 GCF_048771995.1 Taeniopygia guttata
CAATCCTTTGTTTTCTGTTTAAAAGTTTTGTTTCTATTTAAATATTCCAATTACAAAACATAAAGTCTGGCTAACAATAACAAGAATTAACATACATAAAATATATGAATACAGCTGTATATGTCCTCTTTTCAAGCACAAAAGAAAAAATCCACTGCCAAATCTTGATACTCACAGCAATAGTTGAAAAATCCCACCCGTCTGCCATGAAAGGAATTTCTCATGTTGATTATTTCCCAGTCAAACGGGATAGATGGATAATAGCACTGAAAACAGGGAGTGAAGAAGGGACCAGGTTTTAAATAGCATAAATGATAGCAGCAGAGAGACAAGGTAGCTTTAATCAGTCAGCCAGCACTAGGCAATTTTAAAACCTGGCAGCTTGCAGTGGTTTCCTTAGCTTGTGGTATTTGAAGGACATTGATATACACATCAAACAGAATTTAGAACATGCATTGTGGAGGTGCCAGTTGAAGCTTTATGTGCAAGGTAAAGTTGGAATTCAATCCTTTTATCATACACAAGACATACAAACTCTCCTATCAAATTTCCAATCATTTTGAGTGAAGAACAATTTTTGTTGGAAGATTTACAGGTAAAGTGTTCACTAAAATCTATTCTCTAAACCAAAAATTGTCACATACTCTACACCAAAGATTTAGCATGGCTCAAATTACAGAGCAAGCTTGCAAAGCTTTTGTTGGTTTATTATTCAAAAAAAATCTAACAAAAAAAAAAAAAGAGGCAAATTTCTTAAAGTAGCCCTATTAAAAACCACCAAAAAACCCCAACCCCTTTTTCCAGAGGTGGAGGGCATGCACGAAAAAATATAACTTCCGAAATATCTTCTTTTATTTTCTTGACTGCTTTAACCTTCCCATTGTCTTCTTCCTCCTTCCACTCTGCAGGAATGCGCATGTTTGAGCACACATATGCCCAAACCCTTTGATTTTAGTGGTCACATCACCTCACTGGAAATTATTTCAGCCCAAATCCTTCTATCTTCCTGTAGTGTGACCCTTATTAAAACAGTATTTTTTTTTTGCCTTTATTTATAAGAGCTAAAAGTTCACCAATCAGCAGGAGTGGTTGCATGATCTCTTCTCCAGGAGATTATCACAGTCTAGCTCCCAGTGGTTTAAGGAAAACAGCAAAATTGCCTGTCCTTCTAAAATAACCTCCTGAAAGCAAGTTGGCAATATTACTTGTATTATTGAAAATGGAAGATGGCAACCATTTTGAAAGATATTTCTCTGTGTACAACCTGTAAAACAGCATAATTTTCCTGAAAACTACTGCTTAGGGGGTGACAGGGAAAGACCCAATGCATGTCTTCAGGTGGCTTTGTTGCCCCATTTTTGCATGTTAATGAAGAAATAACATATTTCTCCTTGCATGGAAATTGCAGGATAGCTTCCTGAAGTGATACATGCCAAGGAGAAAAAATATGGAAGTCCCTGAAAATGAAGAAAGGCTCCAACCCAAGCAGCTACTTACCCAATCTGCAAACTGCACTCCTAAATCATCATCTGCAGTCTTTATAGAAAAGTTGTGGTATACCAAAAATTATAAGCTAAACCCAGTTGCTTCCCATTTATATATTTTGCATTTGAAATCTCAGGAAATATTATAAATTTGTTTCTAATGGTATCTGAAAGATACCATTAAAGAAAAAGAGTGGATAAAGAATTTAAAGGAAAGAGTGGGTAAAAAATTTAATACAGCACACTTTAGGAAGAAAGGCAAGAATGATTTGGAGACTTATAATGAATGCTTTAAAGATGAAAGATAATTATTTCTAGCTAAGTTCTGAATAATTCACCTGCCATGAAAGGGAACAATAAACCTCTGGCACATATGCTTGGGAAGATGTGACTAAGTGAAAGCGTTTGCTTCTAGAAATAAATTTAGGATGTTGCAGTGCTTTGAAGATAAGAAATCCCATCACAGATGTAGGTACAGTTGATCCCTGGGGGGACTGGCAGCCCATAATGTGGAGGGGGAATAGTTTTTTGGGCCAAAGTGTGTAGAGAGGCTGATCTTGCTGGTACCAGGCTCTGGGATGGAATTCCCCTCCACAGGCAGAGACCAGCAACCTCCTGCAAGGGCAGCTGGCAGCCAACACCCACTTTTCCAGCATACTAAAACTCTTTTTTTTCCCAATATGTTTAATGAGTGCTCCATGATTCCTACAAGCAGCCACAGGATTTCAGTCAGGACTGGAGAGCAGAGGTTTTATATGTAAGTAAAACTTCACTCCTTTCCCCAGGGGGGCAGCTGCTGCCATTGTGGTCAACAGGAGCCACAGGAGCTTCAACAACAAATACAACACTGCAGTCTTTTGAAAATGAGGTATAAATGTCTATTTCTGGCCTTTACCCTAGGCAACTGTTTCTCTAGGTGTTTGTACCATCACACAGTATAAAACGGGTGAAAAACTAAGGAATCATTTGGGTGGAAGGCATGACACAAATGTAAGACATTATTTAGTTTGTTGCCCAAAGGTCACATAATCAATAAGGGAAAAATGTTTCTGTGAAAATATTGCTATTTCTAAAAGATCAAACTGATGAACTAGAATAGCCAAACACCACAACTATTTTAGCTTTATATTTTTAGCTTCCTGAGATCATGGTTCTTGAACCTATACTCTGAATATATTTTCTTATGTATATCAGCAGCACAGAGGAGAGGAGAGGAGAGGAGAGGAGAGGAGAGGAGAGGAGAGGAGAGGAGAGGAGAGGAGAGGAGAGGAGAGGAGAGGAGAGGAGAGGAGAGGAGAGGAGAGGAGAGGAGAGGAGAGGAGAGGAGAGGAGAGGAGAGGACAGGACAGGACAGGACAGGACAGGACAGGACAGGACAGGACAGGACAGGACAGGACAGGACAGGAGAGATCTGTTCATTCCTTGTATCAAAACAAAACATTCTATACTGACTCCATTTGGGAAGTCGAGTGTTAAAATAAAAAATGAAATTTTCTGATTAGTTCAAAATACTTAGTTACTGTGAAGTAAGCTGGACTAGGCATTCATCATGCGCTAGCTACTGCACTGAAATTTCTCAAGTTTTCAGTTTGCAAATGTTTACCTTACAAAAAAATCTGAGGAGTAAGTTACCTGACTTATTTGCTTCGGATAGTAGCATGCACACAGTTATTTCAAAGTCACTGAATCTGTAACTTGTTTATCCTGTGGTGACTTCCTCAGCATAGTTTAGAACAGATTTGCTAGTTTGTTTGGTGGAGATCACTCAAAAAGATTGATATAAAGAAATGAAATACCTTTACTGTGGCTTTGATAAATCTCATTAAGCATTCACTGCTAACTTAAAATATCCATTTCAACTGAGTTTCCTTTAGTTTTGTTCACTTCCTAGATAAAATCAGGTTTAAAGCTATACAGAAATTGTTTCACTAACATAAACCGAAACAAAGATCAGAAATAGTAATACTTCTATGACAGAACACTTTACAAGTATATAATTTTTGTCTCTTTAATTCTCAGAAATCTTTAAGATTTCTCCTAAAGTATCCTTACCTTTAGAGCACTAAGACATTTATTTGATTACTGTATAACTAACAGCAGCAAATAGTGCTGGATAAAAGCTAACTGGACAACTACTGCTGTGCTTCTCCCATTCCTCAAAGGAATGACTTCTCTTTAGGAGAATCAAACTTACATTCACCAGGAACACAATCAATATTTGAAAATTTGCCAGTTTTTTAACATTATATTTGCTTAGGACAAAGCAGAAACATCCAGAGAATGCAGCAGAAATGTGTGTCTTGTCCTCCAGCCTTTAAACAGGCTGTTGTGTTAACTACCTTAAGTCCCGTGGATCAATTAACTTATTTTAGAAAGTTTTCACAAAAAAATTCCCATCATGACATATTTGAAATATTTGCTCCTAGAACCATTTTCTCTGCAAAGTGTATAGGTTTAAATTTCACTGAAGCTCAGATAAACTTAAAGATTGACTTTGGAACGCAGCAGAACCATATTGTGGTGGGTGGGTGGCAAGACATTAGCAGAGATTCTCAATGTGAGCTGCTGTTATCCAGCACAAGCAGCTGCAGGGACAGAGCCCAAGCTTTGGAAAACACACAAAGATATGTTCACAAACCTGGGCAGACATGCAGAGTCACAGAGGAAGGCACAAACACATACACACTTGTGCATGACCAAAAATGCACAGAGACTCATGCACACAGATGCACAAACAATTCTCCCATCCAGAAAGGCAGGAGGCGTTCTGGATCTACCACAGAAGAATTCTGAACAACATCTAGTTGGCCTAAAAACAGTAGAAAACTACAGTTCCTTTTGTGCCAAGAAATAATATCAAAGTTATAAGTGTGGCACTTGTTTGTCCCCTTTTTAAACTATTTTTAGTGGTTGTCCCAAGTGAGTTTTCTTTTTAGCGATCTCTGTGTGTCAGCCTGTGCAATTCCTTTCTTTAGTATTCTTCATTTTAGTATGAAACATAATTACTTGCTTTGCCTTTGGCTGTGCTTTCTCTTCTCAGAGGAAAACTAAATCTCTTGCCTAATCTACTGCCCAGCACATAGATCAGTAAAGGTGATTTGGCCAGTGATATCACCTTTGCAAGTGCAGGCAGGGCTTCCCTTCTGCTGTGCTGCAGGGCCCAGGAGCACAGGCAGAGCTGAAGCAGAAATGGCAGAAATGGGGAAACCATTGCAGGACTGGGGAAATTCACAGAAATGGGAAAATGTAGCAGGACACAGTAGGCAGCACAGGTGTGAATTTCAGTGTTTGGGCATATGTCACTGCCCTTCCAACCACTGCTGATCTTTCCTAGGGAAAAGGCAGAGCACCAGAGGGAAGCAGCTCTTGGGTTTGATCCATGGCATTACCTTGAGCTAGACTATCCAGGTTTCACAAAAACAGCAGACAAGATTAAACACTAGAGAAAATTATTAAAATCCCTAGTTTAATTGGCAGCTACTACTGTTATTAAATCGATCCTCTTAAAGAACAGTGTTTCTGAATCAGTAAGGTTGAAATATAATTGAGAATGTGCTTATGAGAAACATTTTTTGCAAAGCCTGTGAAACTGTGAGGATTAGGCTGAAGTATCCCATGTGATCAATATCTTGCAATCGCATTAAGGCCTCAGGCATCAGGGGCCTTCATTCCTTTCCATTTCCCATTTTCTGTTTTCTGTTCCTAGGCACCATCATAGGCAACCAGACATGAACAGAAAATGAATTTGCTACAAGCTAGTAGCATTGTAAGTGGCTTTGATATAAGTGGAACAAGGGTCGGTAACTTCTAAGCCCCAGTAGCCTGATAAGAATATTAAGTCTACCATTTATCCCCAATGAGTGCTTGATTAGCCATACAGTGCTCTGCTGACAGAGTTCACTAAAAATACATTATGCTAATAACATCTGAGTGCCAGCAAAACTGGGGAAACCCAAGACTCAACAGAAATAATGAGTCATTATGGTATTTACCTGGCAGACACAGTTAGAGGCAAAAATATGGGCAAAAGAATGACATCTCAGTCCTGTTTGCAAAGAATAGAAATAGAGGTGATTTCCCAAAGAATATTAGAGTTAGAATAAATAGAAAGAAATACCCTGTATTATATTGCTTAATAAAGATGCTTAGTTTTTCAGAGCAGTCAGCTGCTAGTGGAGACAAGTCACATCTACATATTTTTGTCTCAGCTCTGTCATAAGGCTCTTCACTGGTGAACCTTTCCGCCTGGGTTAACACCAAGCGTGTTTCCTCCTTGCCGTGTGAGATTTCCTCCCCACAGTCTGGGATTCCCACTGCACTCCCACAGCTTCCTCCTGTTCCCCAGCCCACTGCTATTGCCCCAGCACAACATTTGCTCTCTTCTAAGGGAAGGATTTGCAGGCTTTCCTTCTAAGCATCAGCTGCAGGTGTCATACATCCCAGCAACACTCCAAGGTGTACTGCAAGTATGGGAGATGAGGGGATGGTTCATTGCTACTTCAAATGAACTCACTGAATCTGCTTTTTGCAAGCACTGAACACCCCTGTGCTCCTGTCCTCTGCCAGTCTGCAATCAGCACCCAGAGCCAGAGCCTAGCAGGGCTCTGGGCTCCTCCACACAGACATTCTGCAGCCAGCCTGGCTGCCAGCTCCTGCACAGGCAAATTGGTGCACAGCACTTGGCCATGACTCACAGCAAGGGAAGCAAACATCTCACAGACATACAACTGAGAGCTTTGCAAAAAAAGGATCAAGCTTGGGAAAAAAAAAAAAAAAAAAAAAAGGCATGATTAATCTGGCCATTAGAGCTGGTCATTTTTTTTCCTCTACGCATCTTCTACTAGCCAAAAATGCTTTTTAAGTCCAGCCAAAATTAAGTCAAATCTGCCACACAGTTTCAAAGAACAAAGAAGACATTTCAAAAGGCAGTAGAATGTCTCCTCAATTTTAAAAATATTTGATTCCTTATATATTTTAGAGGTGCTGTAATTATGTTTATAAGAGTTGATAAAAGTTAAAACCAGAGAGTTCTCTTTAGAATATTTGGTGTACCTGAAACATTCCTTTATTGTGAATGCTTCATTTTGCCCAGAGCATGGAAAAACAAAAAATAGCTTGAGACTAAACCAACTCTGAGAAATGCTGACAGTGAGCCAGAACCCTCAGCTACTCACAGTCAACTATTACAAGCCACCAAACAGTTGAAATGCAAAGGTAGTAAAGAGCTAAGTAATATGATCTGTTGTAGCTGCTTGTGCAGGAAGCAGTAATGTGAGAAAGGTGCAGGCAATGCAGAAAAGTGGGCATTTCCAAACCACAATCTGTCTCCTGCTGATGCAAATGCCTAAAATAGGTCAGATCAATCATGCCTTAAAAATGTCCATTTCTCTTCACTGACTAGCAGGGAAACAGGTGACTAGTGTTGGTGTAACCTTCTACCTTATCAATGTCAACAGTGGGGTGAGATGAATTTCTGTATTTATTTAATTCATTTAAAAATTAAAATTTAGATTTGAAAGCCCTAAAACCTGAGTCCAGAAGCTGGAAAGATGGACCAATGGAGAGGACATAAATTCCTTTTGCTTACTCTGGCATTCAA
The DNA here is from genome assembly GCF_048771995.1 of Taeniopygia guttata. Taxonomy (NCBI): domain Eukaryota; kingdom Metazoa; phylum Chordata; class Aves; order Passeriformes; family Estrildidae; genus Taeniopygia; species Taeniopygia guttata. The sequence goes on from NC_133024.1 coordinate 10,292,084, forward strand.
CATTTAATGATCTACTGATTTTCCTGTGTTTGTCCTTGGGTTTTATCTTTTGTTTCATTTAACGCTCTTATCTTCCTGTTTTATCCATCCATCTTCTCCCTCTCTTTCTTCAAACCACACAGCTTCAGTATCTACTGTTGACAGTGTCCACCTGCTTCTGTCATCTGCTGTCTGTCTTTCATCACTGCTGGAAAAGGAAAGGGAACACTTTAAAGACCATTAGCACTTATGCATAGTAGGATATGGGAATTCTCCCAAACTGGCAAACTGTACCCTCAGTAGGAAATTACATTAGATGTGGCTCCAAGCAAGGATTGCTGTTTTTTCAGACTGTTTTAACCCTGAGATTCTACTTTCATTGCCCACCATTTTTCAATTTATTTTCTGGACCCAGACCTTCCTTTGAAGTATTGAAATCAAGTATTCCAGGAACCCTAACCTCATTTTATTTGTGTCTTGCCCTTCAAGGGCCTCCTGTAAGTTCCATATGCAATATTTTAAGTTTTAAATTAATCTAGCCTCCTTACAAGCAAGAAAACAAACTCCTTAATAGGACCTCAAAATAATTTTTAGCTGGTCCAAATCTGGCCAATGGTTTTACTGTTGGCTTCTGTGTTAACAGGACAGTGACCAAATTAGAAAAATATAACTTCCGTATCCAAGAAGAGAAGAAAAATGTGTAGAGTTATTGACAATACTATAGTGTTCATTCATTATATATGCATATGTATGTGTGCATTTAAATAGGCAAACACTGCATCTATGTCTTAAATTTCATTTCCCTTTCAGCTAGAGATTTCTGATGATCTCAACTATACCCTACAAAAATAAAGAATCATAGCAAAAATTAAAGGTAATCTGTGTTATTTCTAGCTGTAAATAATCATGTGTTTGACTACAGCTCTGAGGAAAGATAGAAAAGCCTGTATCACCTCACTCCATAAAAGCAGTTTACAGGCACCAGACAACTAAAGAGAAAATATAATTCTGAAGGAACTCACTGCACTCCTGGATGACTGAACAGCTGATCACTTTGTCTGGCTGTACAGAAAGCTAAAGCAAGCTGAAAGTTTTCAATTTATAGTGAACACTGTACTTAAGCAGCAGAAAATTATATTCTTACTTTCCACTCCAGCTGTGTGTGATATATGAAGTACAGTGAGTGCCAATAAAAAAAAAAGAAATTAAACCAGGTGGTAAATAATCAAACTATACTGCTCATTAGCCTTGGTATTTATTCTGCCATTTTGAAAGCAATAAGAAGCCACTTGCAGTGTTAGTGCCTTTTATTCTCTACTGTCCTTTATTTTTTGACATTTGTATTACTAATATTTCCATACCGTTCCTTTTTTTCTCCCCTTCTGGGATTCTGACATTGTTCACCAAATTTACTTTCATGTTTAAGCTTGCTTTGGTTTATAAAGTTAGTTATCCATCACTACAAACATGTATGTCATTGTGAGTTTTCTACAGTGAGTCATATGAAAGTCTATCCTGTTAACCAGACAGATTCTCAGTTATTTCCAGGAGTATAGGACAAGGCAGAAATTTTTGCTGAACACTTCGGAACCTGATTTTTGGCAGTGGAAGGATGCTTTAGGCTACATGCAAGCTACATATGAGGCACAATAGTTGTGATCAGGTAAAATCATGGCAGAGATACCTCAGAATTTCATCAGGGTGAGTCTACAGAGACTTCAGTAGAGACTGAACGTGAGGCAAATTAAAGACATTGCATAATGACGTTTCATGATAGCAAACCACCATTCTTCTTTCAGCTAAACATGTAAAATTACTCTAATGAAAATTTGTGACTTTGGCCCCTTTTTTGATTATTTGAAATCTCTTATCTGTCTTTTTCATAATTCGGCGCTGTGCTCTTGGCAAAAGCAGTGAGCATGTTACGCTCAGAAACCGTAATTAGTATCTGTTCATACAAATGTTCCGGCCTGTTTTTCCTCATTACTCAAACTCCATACACAAGACATGTTTAGAAGCACAAATTGTTTCCCTACTGCGCTTCTAATTAACACTTCCATTAAGTCCTAGGCAGAGAGCATGGAACATACTGAAAGAAACTGCTGTTTACAGAAACGGTGATAAAATGTATACAAATATGTCCTGCAAAGTGCAAGCCAGCCAGCTTGCGTGACATGTGGATGTGTTTCTCTGTATGTAGGCACAAACAGATGTGCTACGCTCACATGCAAGACTAATTTGTTCATTAACATTTAAAAAAACTCTAGACGAATAACAGTCCATTAATTTTTATAATTACTTCTTGCACGCCCATATCATTGCTCAATTCAGTTTCTGAAGCCCTTGGTAGCTTCAGATTGGCTTCTTGGCATGATCACACTGGATACTTGAGTTATCTTCCACTGGTTAGTAGATTTGATTTACTTTTTGCATATTTATATTGAATAATCCTCCACCCCTCTTCTTCTATGGGAAATTTGAATAACTTTAAATTTAAATAAAAAGTAATAATTTAGGTTTTCTATTGTTTTTAGTCTTGAAAGGCAGAATGAATCAATCAAATGGCTTGGTGAGCATCATAAATAGTTCTGGATTTCGAGAAGATTTTCTTTAAGCCTTTGAATAAAAACATGCATAATCTTTTCTATTTTGCATCTGCTCAGTACAAGACCAAGAGAAAAAAATCTCCTGGCAGCTGTAACTGAATTTCACCTGCAGAAATCCCATTGTGAGACTCAAGAGTCAATCCACAAGGAAAGAGATTAAGCAAATAGTCTTATGACCTAAAGCGCAATAAGCTTTGCACTGTGAGAGTAAGTTGGAAAGCCTGACAATTAACTGCAACTCAGGGCTGGTGTTAGGGAGATGTTGCTTTTGTTTTTAATTACATTTTATTGAACAACGAAGTGATAAGCATCAAAAGACAAGATTGTCTTGGATCATCAAAGATGGAGTGGGGGAGGTTGTTTGTTCTGTGAATTCAGGCAAGCTAAAAGAGCTTTTTCTGTGTTTACCTGAGTAATTAATGAAAGACCAAATTGCTTTTGAGCCATCAGGCTGCAGGTAATTGGAGTTATGTGCATTCTGTGAGCTTAGTGATTTGGCTTAAAAAGGATTTACAGTGTAGGTGACAACCCTTTTCAGGGAAATACAGCAGTAAGGGCTGAATAGTAGAAGACAGTTTCCAGATGATGTAATTTATGTAGAGAGCTTTCTCTTTCAGTTAAAATTCAAAGTGGAAAAAGTACTGGCTTATATGAGCAAAATGTTTGGAAAATATTTAATTAATAATAAATTTAAAAACTGGGATACAGACATTCAGACTATTACTATATTTTTTTTAACCGGCAAGATCAGTGAATACAGAGAGGTTTGCCAGTCTACTCTAAGGAAAATTGTGTTTGTAGGAGCAAAAATGTTCTAATTTCTGAAGTTCTTAATATAACTCTTTTTCTACTATATTTCTCAAAGGCTGAAGACATACTGTGATGCTCTTTATCAGATGTTGTAGCACCTAATAATCTATCACTATTATCAAATAATGGGACAGTTTACTTTCAAGTGTACCACTCAAAGTGAATTACCAACCTTTGTAATTCTGTCAGGTTTTTTTTTTTTTTCCAGACCTGGTGGAATGGAATCCCTGAAGTGTTCTTAGATAAATCTATGGGCAGGTGGTCGCATACTGCCCAATGGATAATCCTGCTGGGCTAAAGGACAAAAAGAAGGGATGTTCCCTTTCATCCTCATGAATGCTGTTCAGAGAAAGTTCCTCTTGCTCTTTGCTCAGTCTAGTAAACTGAAAGTTGTTTTTTCTTTCTCTTAATCTAAGAATTTTTCACTTATGCAAGAACAAATTTAAATTAAAAAGTAGGAAGTGTTCTGCCTTTCTTCATGAAGGAAGGAACTTTAGGGCATATACACATTTTCTTGGATCCAGTTCTCATCAAATTACCATGAGCTGATCACACCTCAGTCTCAGTACACCTCATGAATTTTTGCACTAAATATTTATATTATTAATCTGGATATAAAATTCAAGTTTTTATCCTTTGCTCCCTTTTTAACTGTCAAGGTTCAAAACAACTTGAGTTCTTTTGCCAAATAATTCCAATATATATATTTGTAGGAGACATGAATTCCCAGTTCTCACTGATCTGTGTCTAAAAACGTCTTATCCAGATTTCTTGGAGTTCAGGATACTGATGACTGATGTCTCTTTCCATATAATTTTATTAATATAATATGTAAAATATTATAGTTGGTTCAATTTCACATGATTTAAATTGGAATTTTCCGCTTTATATTTTATCCTTCCTAAATAAAAGAACATAAAATATAGTCAGTGTTCTCTGCTTTTAAAATTCATAATTTTACTCAATCTTCCAGCAATGATTTTTTTACAGGCATTTTCAGAATTCTTTGTTCAATGACAATAATTGTAGTTCTCCCTCCCTATTTTCACTTCCATCTCTGTCTTCCTCGTCCTTTCCCAGTGGAAATACTGATGAGCTGTGCTGGTATTTCCACATACTTTTAAGCACAAAGTAACATGTGAAATCTCATTGTCATCACTGGGTTAGGGATCAGGACTGAATGCCTTTACTCTGAGCCCTGCTACTAAAGTATCTGCAGCACTTTGTGGGAGGCACTAAGATATTTCGACAGTTTTATTTTTAGACTCTCTGTTGGGACTAAAATTGTGCAGTGCATTAGAGAGCTTCTCTCAGCCTCAAGTGCTGTGGCTGTGTGCAGAGCCTGCAGTGAAATCTGTGTTTAAGTTGGTATGGGCTAGATTTCCAGTTGTTTCCCTTCTAATTTAGTAAACCTAAGAGGTCTGTTGCATTTTAATACACATTTCATGATTTAATAGAATAACATGATATTTTCATAGAATTGTAACCGTATCACTACTTCTAGCAGTAGAATTATATCAGTTTTAGTGTGTACAATAGTATTATTAAAAAGAAGGTTCACAAATGACAATTGTTAAATCAAGGAATTTAGAAGAAGTAGATACAGGCGAATATTGAATATTTAAGCACTCTGAAAAGCCAGATTTACTCTGAATAGCCAAACAGTTTTTGCAAGACAGTGTTGTCATAAACTACATGAAGAAAAAAGAGAGTTCATTGAATTATTTATTGCAGGTTTTTTTTTACCAGAACTAATATTTGATAGTATTAATTCTGTGAATATATTATCTCCCAGCATAACAGTTCTTCAGAATCTATTGAATATGAGTTTCTGTTCTCATGAAAAAAAATACATGTACAAAGGAATTTTTCACTTTTCATGATCAAAAATCAGTATAAAAAGCAGTGGTTTTGATTCCCATCATCTCAACAAGAGACTTCAGATGCTTCCTCTCCTATCATATGTGGAATTAGCTGACAAAGTAAATTGCAGCTTATGGAAATGGTTCTTTTGTAATTATTTGCAATCATTATATTCTTCCTTCTTGTTCTACATAGAATTATATTTCCCATGCTACATGTTGAAGGTATCTAGAAAGGCCAGCAAGGATGAATCCAAAGAAATGGAAACAGTTCCATTCAAAATGTGAACTGGGAAACCAAAATCCTAATTCTGACATCCTAGGACAAAAAACCCACATATCAAATGACCTGATAGGCAACTGAGCTCACCCTAAACATTACCCAAAAGGGAAAGTAAGGCTGCTAAACTTTACCAAATAGATCCAGAAATTCAACTGGAAAATGGAACCTTTGGTGATTTGCAAGCCCATTCCTTGCCCATTCTGCTGCATAAAACAGGAATTGGGCTCTGGAGAGATGTTTTGGTGTTACAAGTTTCTGTGCACAGAGAGGAATGGATGGATGGACTGAGTAAGTGTCCCCAGGTCTCCCTTCCTCCAATCACCTACAAACATCTGTAGAGAAGAAGAGGGAAAGGGACAGGACAAAGAAATCAATACATGGATGATTAAATTCAGGCACAAAACCCAGAGAGAAGGCTCATTTTCTTGCATGGCTTGTATAGGCCTGTGTGGATGATTCAGCTCTCATACTGCCAAGTCACATAATAAATAAAGGCCCAGTTATACTCATCACCTCATATTTTGGTCAGTGCAACGTTTGGTCTCATTCCATCCCATGGGATAATTTACATGCAAAACAAACCAGAAAGCTTTGCAAAGAAGAAGCTGTTCCTAGAATCAAGGATATGCAGAGTACCAGAATTCCTTTAAAGGCCTAACAGTATGAGAAATTACTCAGTGATTTAGGGATAAATATATTTGTGGCATAGAAAGAAACAAGACACTCAAGGGGTTTCTCTCACACACACCTACAGATCACAGCATATACTTCTGCTCTGTATCTTTGTAGGAAGCAAAAGGTGCTTCCTCAACTATGTTTAGAAAGGGAAAACAGATGAAAAAGACCTTTTAAGTTCACTAAACAGTACAAGTGTTAAGAATTCTATACATTTTCTGTACATTTAAAAAGAAACCAGGAAATACAATCCTTTTGAAGTTGTTCTGTCCTCCAAGTCATGAAATATTGAGAGACAAAGAAGGAGACAATACAAGAATGAAAACTAATATATTAATAGCAGTGTTGACACAGTAGAATTCAAATTTCTGCCCCATCAAACACAGTTAAGTTTTTTATAAAATGTTCAAAGGATTCAGAGAGACACATTGCAAGAGCCTTGAATCAGAATATGTTGCAATGTGGTGACAAGAAAAATCCAGTGCAGAAAAAATTAGCTGAAGTAACTGCAATATAATTTTACAGCTAAGTTCTATAATCAGTGAACTGATGGCTAAAAAGGTGACACTAAGCTCACCTTAGCTTTGCTTTCTGCAGATTTGGAATTGTTTGGACACTGCTTACTGGATCAATTCCTCAAGTGGCCCACACAAAAAACCATCTACATTTGCAACTCTTGAGCTAGAAATCTGCCCTCTGTTTCCTTTTATACTTGCAAGAATAGATCTCTTATGTCCCAATGACAAAAGCTGTTTCTAAACCCTTCACGTTAAGACTATCCAATTTTTATTCTAATTTTTTCTTGTATAAACTCATATAAATGAGTTTCCTGAAATCTAATGGAATGTAAAGGAAGAAGCTGTTCCTTCTTGGAAGCAAATTCTCAAATAATTTTCAATGTGTTATAGCACTCTATATACAAACTTGTAACAAACCAAATATTTTAAACCATTAAAATTTCTCATATTACAGAAGTTTTAAAATTACAACCGTGCATTCAACAGAGGCTGTCAGGAGAGGAAAGCAGCCTGAAGCCTAAAGCTAGAAATCTACTAATTAAGATATGCAATAAAAATGTTAATCAAGTAAACTTAGGGAGGATGGGGGAAAGCGATTACATAATCCACTTGGCACCGTATAATGTCTCACTGCTCTCACACAGGAAAATGATAAGTAGGTAAACAAGAGAGAAAAAAACCCAAACAAAACAGGTCCTTTAATTGTGGGCCAAAGAAGAAACTGTTCCAAATGGCCTCTCTAACCAACATTAGCTGTTCAAGTAGAAAACATTCAGATCTAAGAGCTCTCTCTAGTGTGCCAGACTGAGGACAGCCAACAGAAACTAACAAAGGAGCCTGAGAAAAACTGGAGCATTTAAGATAATTCTTGGTAAGTGTGGTTGGAGCAATTTCCTTTGTTGTCCTATTCCTTTATAACTGTATTCCACACTTCAGAGCTGTAAGTAAACAGGATACTTGACTCTGTGCTCTATATTATAGATGTTTCCCTGCTAACCAACAAGTAGGTGCTTCATTCAGGTTTGCATGGCCCCTGGAAGGGAGGGCTTTGGGGTTAGGGCAGTCTGTAGCCTTGCTGTCCTGTACAGTGTTTTAAACAGGTTTTGTGCTAGGACAAAAACACAGCACACATCAGGCTCTGCCTCAACTTCTTTCAGCCTAGCTAGATCCATATTTAGTCTTGTTTAGCAGGAATTTTGTGATAATATGGTCACTATTACCTACTTTTTGTTAGCTTGTGAGCAGCTGCATGGGTTAATAGCAAGCAGGTACCAGGTGCAGAATGAGCTGTTTATGACTTTAGAATAAAACAAAGAAAAAAGAATACTGACAGGGGGTGATTGCAGGGGTGTTGAAACCAGGGGTACAGGATGACAGTAGTCACCACAGGGCTATAAACATGTCACCAGTGGTCAGGTAACCCTAATTAAATGAATGCAACCATGGGAGCAGGGTAAAGATAGCTTTAAGGATAACAAAGAAGATAATGACCACATCTCTAACATAACAGTTAAATGTGCTACACACAGTAATGTGGCAATATGAACCAGTGAAGAATCAGCAGGGCAAATATCATGTAAAACACATAAAATTTCTCCAGCCAGACCCAAATGTGAAGAAGAAGAAAACCTACATTAACATCCCCCCAGAAAAGGTTTGTGATGCTGATTCTACTCTCTGTAATCCTTCTCTCTTGCCCTGAACCAATGCCTGAAACTTAGGACCCAGAAAAACAGTGGAAGGATGACAGTAATTCAAGAGAAACATAGATATTCTAGACTGTTTATGCATACCAGCCTTAACTGCAACTTGAACCATGAGTGGCAATACAATCACAAGTGTTTAAAAAAGGTGAAAAGACACATCTCCACCAAGTTCTTAAGCCATTTTAAGAGATAAAAATAATATAAATTCCATACATAGAAGTCATATTTCCAAATTACCCAAGAATTCCCCTTGGTTTGGAAGTAGGATAATAATGAAAACCAAAATTGAAGGTTGTCCAAATTTCATAATAGATGTACAACTTCTGCCATTGGCATCTGCAGCTCAAAGCATGATGCTGGACTGAGAAGTGCTCAGAACTATTCATCTGTATGTCACACATTCATATATTCATAAAATGCTAACCAAATTGTACAACCATACATTTCAGAACACTTATAATTTTTTAATAGAATTAACTTTAGCATTAGAAAGAAAAGCAGTTAATCACAGCAACAGGCTAATTTCTGGAAGAAACTAAACTCATTGGTAGTAATTTTGATAAATGTCTCTTGTTATATTGCTAACACTGTAGCTTTTAACTTTCTGACCTGAAATTTTTTTTCATTATGCTTATACTGAATTATTTTTTCCCAACAGAAAGTATATTATTAATTAGGTTTAAACAAATTATTCAGATTGGGTGTCAACCACTCTGTAAAGCTCACACAGTGTATTTATTCAAATACACTGGCTAAAGGTGTCTGCTGTTTAGGGATTCTGTATATCGATTTCAGAGTTTTCCTTCTTGAATCATCCTAAGAGACCTTCCAATTCTATCACTTACTTATCAAAATGGTAATAATGACTTGCAATGTGCAATTTTGATTACATTGGTGAAACTAGGGTAGCTAAAAAACACTATTATTAGCATGTGACCTCTTTCCTGGAAAACCCTCAAAATTAGGTGCAGTTTGACTGCATGAAACAAATTTGTGTGGGGCCTGAATTTTTTTTAATTATGAAAATGTTCATATTTATATGAAAAGATTCCTTTTAGTAAGGTGTGGCAATGCAGTATCAGAATAATGAACAAAGAATTAAACACGACTGTCTAATACTTTTGTGGAGATCACTCCTCATTAATTATTTTTTTACCAACATATTTTAAAGAAACATATTGAAGGAGGGAAAAGAAAAATTAAACTTACACATTAAATGTATTGTAAAAAGAGCAGGAAAACTGTTTTCTGCTTTCAGGACAGCAAAATATTTATCTTCTGCTAACATTTAAAGAGATATGCCATAAAATTTACAGAAGTAGGGAAACTAAATAAATTAAAATAAGTATAATTTTTTTTCCTAGGTATTAAAGTTAGCCTTAGTTATTGCTGTATTATAAGGAAGGTACCTTAGGAAAAGAAGAGGCATTTGAATTATTGTTTACAGGCTTTTAATGCCCATTCAGCCTGGTGAACAAAAAGCAGTTCAGGAAGTCCATCTGAGACAATCTTACTTTTGATTTCAGTATCTTGGCTTTGTTTTGATTGCCAAAATGTAAAATTTTCTGTACACAGGGTGTGTTTTTTATGTAGTGTTCTAGCAGATATGTATTTCAACCCAGTGTAGGTATTTCCACAGGTGAAATATAGCCCCAATATTGTGAGGCTGGAAACAAATAATGTATATCAAGGAGAAGTCTGGAGAATTAGGCTATAAATACACAGAAACAATGACAAACCTCTAACCCTTAACTGTGTAGCACTACAGCCCAATACAATAATTTATGATGTCAATAAAAGTGTATGGAACATCAGCTAAAAATTCCTGTAAGATGGAAAAAATTCTCCTCCCAAAAATATCAGTGACAAAGAAAAGGTTAAACTGTAACAAACATACATTTTTTCCTTTTCAATCTGGAGTTTTGGAGAGAAAAAATAAAAGAAACTTACTTCACTAGCTAGTCAGTGATGTATATAATTAAATAGAAAGGTTTTGGAGGATGTGATTTTATGGTTACCGTAGCAACTAGCACCTAGATGGTCCATATTGCTGTGCTCTTCTACCATGAAGGAAAAAAAAGGAAAAATCCATCTATGACCTACTTGAAAACAAATAGGTTGTATGGCTCAAAGCCCCATTGTTCTTTGCAGGCATCTATTTTCACTCAGAATCAGGGCTAATCCTACCCTGGAAATATTCCAGTGGTGTTGCCAAACAGTAATTTGCATGTGGCTTGACCATAGCCTAGCGTTGGAAATCCTGTGCGCAGTCACATGCAGGTCAGCTGGCCACGCATCTAATTCTGTACAGGGGAGAAGAAAGGAAGGGTTTAAATGGATGATGAATTTCATAGCTTTAACTATGTATTTTTAGAAAAGTTTTCAATTTTGTTACCAGTGCACTCAACACTTGATCCCATCCCTCTAAGAGCAAACCTTTGAAACCTTATTTATAGTGAGCAGAGGTAGAAAGTTTTCCCCCAGTCCCACCTTGGTGTTGCTCCAGCGGGAACTAAAGCAGAAGTGCTGGTATTTGCAGGGAGAATTTTCCTGTTGCTGAGAAAATCTCCTCCCTTCTCTCATATTTTACCTGAGAACTTAAGAGAAAAGGGTCAGAAGAAGAGTAAAAAAGTTATTATCGGTTGTGGATACTATTTAAACTATTTGCAGAGGGCTTAGAAGTTCTCTAATATCAAATCTTTCTCATGTGAGGTTTTCAAAGGATGCAATAGCATTCAGGAACAAGAATAGAAATTCAGCCCAACAAATTACTATTCTATTATGCTGACTGTCTCTTCTTCCAAAGGCTTCACAAGTGGTACTCTTAATTTTAAATGTTGGTACTCTTAAATTTAAATATCTTTGATTCACCAGTAGCTCACTTCCACTGTATGCACACATGAAAGACATATTACCGTTGTCAACAAGAGAGAAAGACATTGTTTTCTGTTTTCTATTCAAATGTCTGGATATAATTCCAAACAAATTTTAGAGCAATTTCTTAAAATATCTCTCTCTCCCTCTTTTAAGCATTTATTTCTGCAATATCAGAGACTGAAAACAAACAGAAAAAACCCAACATAGAACGCCTCTTTTATCACATTACAGTATATGTTGGTTTTAGGTCTAATAATTGATGATAGAACACATCCAAATGTAATAGATTTTATTTTATATTTATTTATTTATTTGCTACATATTTCTTGTTAGAATGACAGCCTCTCTTTTCACATTCCTTCACTGTTTTCCCTGTGGGCCTTCCAATTCTCACTTCTAGACATCTTAACTTTAAATCATAATAATTTCCACTCTGTGATCAGCATATAAATTCTCTGTACTGCCAAATAGGTATACAAGAAACTACCTTGTCCTCCTCAATCAGTTCATCCTTCATCCTTTTAGAATAGCAATAGGAAAAGGTTCAGTTTTAGAAATAGGACTGGGGAGAGGTTTTACACAGTGAATATTCTGCAAACTTCTCCATAAACCTTCATGTTCTCCAAGGGTCTCTGTTGTACCTGTCAATCCATATGCAGGAGACAGGTGTTCATCTTTGCACTTTGTTAACTACCTTGTCACAATACAAAAAAACCCCATATTTATGTATTATTTTGTGGAGATTTGGTCTACACAATTTCACCTGCATTTCCACTGTACTTGGGCAGGAATGGAGAAGTGCCTGTTAAAGCCACTGTATTACCTTTTGTTTACATAGCTGGTTTAAATAATTACATTTAATATTCATATTACATATCAAATATTTCAAACCTCTTCTGTGCTCACTGCAGGTAGCAAGTTTGCAGTTCTAAAGCAGGGATCACCTGGCTGCTTGCAGGGTTTAAGCAATGTTTGCATTATATTTTCACTTGGGTAGACAACTGGGATGGGTTACCTGTAAGCATGGCAAGACAACCAAGCCACTGGCAGCTCTCTGGCTCAGTCAGGTGCACTCAGCTGTACCATGTGTAGGCTCATCTGTGAGTTTAAGGGAGACTGCTGAGACATTTACATGCATTTGAAGAGTCATCATATGTTAAAAACTTACACCAGGATCAGTGTGTAGCATTTAATCCAGAGTGCTAGCAGAGACAAGAACAAGACCTGTAGAAAATATTGTAGAATCTGGAATATTTTAGGTTGGAGGTGACCTTAAATATCATCTCATTTGAATCCACCTGCCATGGACAGGGACACTTCCCCCTAGACCAGGTTTCTCAGAGCTCATCCAACCTGACCTTGATCATTTCCAGGGATGGGGCATCCACAGCTTCTCTGAACAACCTGTGCCAAGGCCTCACAGTAAAAAAAACTCTTCCTAGATATCCAGTCTAGATCTACCCTCTTTCAGTTTGAAGCCATTCCCCCTTGTCCTGTCACTCTGGGCTCTTGTAAATAGTCTCTCCATCTTTCTTGTGGGTTCTCTTCAGTTACTGAAATAGTTGCAATTAGGTCACCCTAAAGCCATTTTTTTTCCCATGCTGAACAATCCAAATTCTCTCAGCTTTTCCTCCCAGCAGAGCTGCTCCATCACCTCTGGCCTGGCTCCAGCAGGTCCCTGTCCTTGCTGTGCTGGAGCCCAGAGCTGATGCAGCCCTGCAGGTGGGGTCTGAGCAGAGCGGGGCAGAGGGGCAGAATCCCCTCCCTGCCCTGCTGCCCACGGGGCTTGGGATGAGCCCAGTGCTCATTTTGCTTTCTGGGCTGCAAATGCACTTTGCTGGCTCATGTCCAGCCTCTCACCCACCAGCACCCCCAGGTTTTTCTCAGTGGCTGCTTTTGATCTGCTCATCCCCTGTCGCTGCTCTGCTGCTCTGTTGTTGATCTGCTCATCCCATCTACTGTGTTGAGGCTTCAAATACCTGGGTGAGACGATCCCAAGCACACCTGTGACTGATCAGCAGAACATGAGAGCACAACCTGTGCACTGGCATCAGGCACCAACTCACCAGTTTTGAAACAAAAACTTAATGTTGTTCACATGCTTTACAGGCCTCCTAAGGAGCGGTAGAAAGCTTTGGTCTCACTGTAATACAAATTTTATGACTTTCCACTGTACCAAATAAAAATGCAAAATAAACAATTCACATGGTTAATAAACACAGGCAGATTTTCTAATACAGTCTGTTATTTGTCTTAGGTAAACTGCTTCTTATATTTGACATGTGTCCAGCACTACAGAAATGTGAAACATGCTGTACCTCCTGACTTGTACAGCTATGACTGAAAGTGGAATTGGAATTATGTGAGGGGAGTTTAAGATGCTTCACCTTCATTAAAACATACCCTGCCCTTTTTCTTCTCAACATCAACTAGCCTGTAAATATGAGGCTATTCAGCCTACGGAATAATAAAACACAAGCATAAATCACAGATAGACAAAGAATTTCTGAAGCACATCAACACTCCCTAAAGTGTTCCTAACATAACCCTGTGCACTGTCAGATTCCAACCAAAATAAGAAAGAGGAAGTTGGGAGGGCTTATGTTCACACACCATCAGTCCAAAGTTATTTTATGCAATTGTTTCTGTAATTGCAGCTCCCTGAAATGTTCAGTGTTCAATGGTCCTCAAAAATCAGACTTCCAATTGGCTGATGATGGGTTTTGTTAGGTGCACATGCTGAGTTGGGAAGTTTAGTTTCCACACATCAAGACTGGAGATTTTTCAACAGTGTCACATATTTTGGGGTGAAGAGGGTCTTAACAGGATCTAAGGTATTTTTTCTTAGCACAAAGATATGTCTCTTTCACTGAATTAGTAAGACATATGTAAGAATCTAAGCTACAGGAACTCAATAACTGTTTTACACTGGGGTGAGAGAAAAATTACAATGGCAATAGGAAATGCATTTTCTAAGAACAGTCTTAAGGAACTTAAAATTAGCCATTTATATACCATTAGCCTTGATGAGATAGTTAAGACTGAATATCACAGACATTACAAAACAGAGGTTATAGGAAAAACTTTGCAGATACCTTTTTTTTTTTTTTTTTTTTTTGTCATTAGCAACATTTTAAAATCTTCCCTCAATTCCTAATCAAGTTAAGTTGACTTCAAGCTATATCAACAAGACTGGTGACATTCTTGCAGCTGAGATAGCAGAGAAACTTTAGGGCATTTTCTGCTACAGGGATGTCAGATGACAAGAGTCCTGCTTTGGGGGAGGGGAGACAGGTTTTTGGGACTGTGGAGATGGAGAAGCACATATCCCTTTCCAGGATCACAGATTGTCTCCCCATCTGATGAATGGAGAAATCTCAGCAGGAACTAAGTAAAAAGTAATGGACTGGTTACAAAGCTCCTCAAGGTTCTTCTGTATCCTGTAACCCTTTCTAAATGCATACCTGAAGATACAAAAAAGACACAGCAGGGTGACAATTAAAGGTTATTTCACAGAGGCTTCCTTTCTGCAGCAACATAAAGTATTGCAGTCAATAACTTTGTTGCCTCAGGAAATATTGTGCTTGGTAAAATCATATCCTCGGGAGAACAGACCTCTGTGTTCAAACACTAGATCTTAGTTTAAAAATGAGGCAGTTCTGTGGCAGTAAAGAAAATTACAGTTTCTGTGTAGGAGCTCTTTGAAAGAGCATGTTATGAATTTCAGACTGGGTCTGAGGAGCTCTGCTGGCCCTGGCAAGCAGCCTGGTAGAGGTAACCGAGATCTCTGTGGGTTCAGAGCTTCTGCTTTTGCCTTGGTGACAATACTCTGGAATATCAGCCCTGCAGGGTGGGGATGCTGATTCCACCTCCTTATCAGGGGGAGCAGTGGCAGCCATGGGGGCCAAAGCATCTGCTCAGGGAATGAGATGCCCAGTGGTGCCAGAGCTGTGATCTGTGAGCCTGGGAGAGACAATGCCAACATGTGCAGTCCCCAACAACTCCAAATAGGCCATGATGTGCACTTTTCTGGGCTAGTTCTTTAATAGCCATTATTCTTCCCAAAACAGATCACACCTAAATGTTACAGAGATGCACCAGAGCAATAAACTGTCAAAAGGGGTCAAGCTCATAAGCACTCTGTAAACAATCTCTCCTGTTGCCTCCACAGTGAGACTGGCTGTTGTGGGAGATGTTCCCAACAGCCAGGAAGCCCAGATATTCTTTCCCTTGTCCCATCAGTTGAAATCTTCAACTGCAGTAAAAGCCATAGGAAAGACACAGACAAACCAATTCCATTACTGATTGGTATATGAAGTTTAACCAAGACAACTTTGCAAAGAAATGAGCTGTGCAAGCAAAGCTTTGTCTATCACCATCCCCTGCCTGCTGCCTGGGTAATCTGCATATTTAACAAAGCTTCCTAGTATTTATGCCTGAAAGTACATGCCGAGGGAAACTGGAGCCAGATGGTTAGATGTCACAGGGACTAAAAAACTGCTTTTAAAAAGGTAGGCTTCCAATAATTATTAGTTCATATCTTCAGATAATCTAAATCACTGAAGTGAATTGTACAGCCCTGATTTACGCCTCCACATAATCTATTTGTGTGCGTTCAACCTTTATTCTCAATAACACTTGGCACAGATTACTTGGATAACTCAATTTTGAGGTGGGGAGGGGGGAACCAAACATCCATTTGCTGAAAGCTTTAAGGATATGACATATTTGGAAGCACTCTAAAACCTAACTACGTGCTAATTAAGACTTCATATTTTGAAATCATATAGCAGGGGAGAGATGGAACTCCAGCTGGAATGAGCATCCCACTCCACAGCGCAGACAGGGCAGAGTTTCCAAAGGCACAAATGGCAGCGAGGCACCTCCCATTGAGAACTGGTGACAACAGGTCAGGTCAGACATTCTGCACTCCTTAGTATGGAGAGAGGTCAGAAAACTTCTGGAGACAAATTGACTGTCATAATTCTTTGCTGATCAAAGAAAAATTTACAGTGTAAGTTTCAGCTTAATTCTTAGTACTCGTGGAGTAGTTAAAAGACATTCTATTCTTCCCACCTGCTGGGCTCTTGTGTTACACCATCCATGGCAGTAATGAAGACAGATTAATGCTATTTATTTGCTGACATTGACAAGAGTAGTCTGTCTTTTTTCCCTGTATTTTATCATTAAAGTCTTGTTTTTCATCCTCAAATGGCCCCAAGACAATGCACTGTATTAATTAAGTAGGAACAACATAAAAAACCAACCCAACCAAGAAAAGCCCACCAACAATATTAATAGGCTGGATGAAATAAACAAAAGGCAACAAATTCTATTCAGTGCTGACAAGCCAGCCTTAACATACTTCTGAGGTAGAGAACAATAGAAGAAGATGTGTCTGGTTTTTATAAAGGTTTCCCTCCTTTGAATTAATTTTCAGGGATCCCTGGACATCAAGAACTATAGGTGAATAATTAAAATAATAATTAAAAAAACCCAAACAAACGGAAAACCAAACCAAAGCAATAACAGCAAAGCTGTGTCAGTCGTGCAGCATGGGAGCACATTGCACAGGGAGGCTGTCAAATCTGCAAATTAGTTTTTCACAGCCCAGCTAGATTAAGAGAGAGCTGACCTGATCCTACAGTGGCCACACTCCTGCTTTGTGCTGGGATTTTGACTAAAAGACCTTCAATGCTCCCTTTCCAGTGGTGTTTTGGTCATTTGATGATTCTGTGAAAACAGCTGCAAGATGCTGTCCTGACACAGAATGTTCTTGGGCAGTCCAAACCTTGATAAGAGAACGATGCCACTGTGCCTTTATAATCTGTGTGTAACCTGAGAGTTTCCCTGTCTGCCAGTGGTGGTGTAATTCTTACTGAAACAGGCAGGCAAAACACCCCACGATGGAAATAGTCATACTTTTAGGTACAGTTTTAATTACAATGACAAAGATCATTGATTTTCACACATGGAAATAAATTTACTCTGTTGCTTGTACTTACAAGACCCAGACCCTAAATATGAAATTCTTGGCTTGCTTCTCAGTTCTTGTTCTGGCTGCTTTTAAGTTTTATTTTTCTTTTATGAAGAATTAATTAAAGCTATCAGGCTCATCTTTCTGACTAAAATCAACCTCTTCTGCTTAGATAAGTATAAGTAGTACTTAGAGTTGCAAGCAGTATAAAGTATATTTTAAAACTATTTTTGCTTTTAAAGTGTCACTGCCAAGGTGATTAGCATGAAATCTAAATGAGCTTTCAACATCCCTGCTTCACTCTGATGCTGATTTAACTAATAAAATCTGGCCAGCAATACAAGTTTTAACATCCAGCCTTCAAAGCCACGACACGGCAAAAGGCTTCTTGAAGTCCAAGGAGATTGTGTGTGCTGTGGCACTCCTGTCAGCTGTCATTGTCCCTTCTCAGGAAAAGTTAATCAAATTTGTTCAGCCTGACCTCTTCTTCAGCCAGGCTGGACCTGTCTGAGGCTACACCTGCCCGGTGCTCCCAGTCAGGCTCCTGCTCATGGCTGCAGCCAGACTTGGCTCTCTCCCGAACAGGGGTGCCAGGTCAGCTCCCCTCCCTGCCCAGCCTCTCATCTGCCTCCCCCAGCTGGCAGGGAGTCCTGCCTTTCTGCCTCTTCTGCCCCTCTCCTTCCTCACCTAACTTAGAGATAATGGGAATTTTTGCTTTGCTTTTTCCTCTGTGTAACAGTGTGGATACATATATCTTCCCCAAATTTCATGATTATCCACCACCACTAGCTGAAATGGGGCTGCAGGGACTATGGGGAGGGATGAAGGCCTCCCCCAGCACTAGGTTGTAAAATCTTCCTTTTATTTCCAATGTTTATTCACCATTAACTTCATTCTCTTTCACTCAGATCAAGTGCGTTTATTATGTGAAGAGCTGGTAGTGATGTTTTTAATTAAGGTTGTCTAATAATTTCCTTCATAGCATTTGTTTTTTGATATAGTTTATAACCCCAGGAATTTTAATCATTCTGGGCTAAATTTTCCATGCTTTGTTTTTGCCTAAAGTGGAATTGAATATGAGATCATCAGCAGCCCTGCTCCTGCATCCTATTTTTCTTCCCCAAAATATTCTCTTGTTTTAATAAAGTGCAGTAGTCTGGGAGCCAGATGATCATAAATTGCACTTCCATAATTTCTACTCCATAATGCTAATAATCCTGTGCAATTGTATCTCTAATCAAGCAAGGTGTTATGCGTTTTTTGCATAGAAAGCAGAAAAACATCAGTCCATCAGCTTAATCAGTGAAGCAGTGAAGGTTTTCAAAGATTGTGCAAGGTCACCAGTGCAAACTGGGATTAAAATTTCATGGAAGAAATTTAATGTTGCCTGCTGTACACAGTTGCCTCTAGAGTGCTTACTTTTGCAAAAGATTAAGCAGAAGAAGCCAAGACATGAAAAGATCTTGTGTAGCCATCAGACTTTTACACTGACAGCAGAGGATGTCATGCATTCCCTATAACACATCGGAGACTCCTAGTTGAGGTGGGGTTACTAGGCCTTTCCTAGCACTAATGAAAGCTGGCAAAAAGCCTAACAGCAAATTTTCCAGATCAGCTTGGGGAGTAACACATAATTTCTAAAGGTTTAAATAGAAAACTCATTGTGATTATTAAAAAAAAAAAACAAACAAAAAAAAAAAGAATTTCTAATTTCCATTCTACTGGACATTTCAGCAATGCTGAGCTAAATTCTTGATAATCTTTCCTTTTTCCCTTTCCATTCCCCTCCTCCCTTTGCCGCTTTCCTTTCTTTACAAAGTTAATATTACATGCAAAATGGAAATTCAGGATTGTGGATAAATTCCCGCTCTCTTTTCTTCTTCACTGTGTCCCCTTTGGGAAGCAGACTGCCCTCAAAAACTCCCCAGAACCTGTAAGATTCACTTCACTCTTGGGCAGGCACAGCACCTAGGGCTGCTCAGCACCAGTAATTTGGGCATGAGCTCCAGCAAGAGCTGTTCAGCTCTCAGAACTCCAGCAGTGAGGCTGCTCTCTTTTATTCTATTGTCTTCTAATGTCTTCAGTGAGTTGACAGAAAGGCTTTCAAGCCTAGCCTGTACTCTCCCAGCATCCATCAGTTCAAAGCAGGTATCTCACACCTTTTCTCCTCCAGGATTCGGGTGCTCAGAGGTCTGAAGGGGCAGGGGTAGCTCAGCTGATGCTGAGCATTTCTGCCCTCCCTGGAGCAGCTGTGGCCCAACCCCGTTTGCCTCAGCCATGGAGCAGTTCCATTGAAGTTACCCTTAAAGCACACAGGCTTTGCCCATTGTGAGGAAAGCTGCCTTCACCTTTGGCACTGAATTCAAGATCACTCACTCTCCTGCTTCTCCTATAATGCTTAGGTCCAACGGATAAGGAAGCTAGCCTGACTTTAAAGTTCTCCTATTCTGTGAGGTTAACCTTCACTTTAATCCTCATACTTTCCATTCATTTCTGTGAGAGTGATTTCTTGAATATATCAGGTCACAGTCTTTGGTAGCAGAAAGAGAAGGGATGAAAGCCATTGTTAGACAAGAATGCTAATTCTGAGAGCAAGCATCGAAAGGTTGAGTCAGCCTGTGCCACATTGTGAGTGTTCAGCAATGCTCCATTCATTTGTGTGACAAGCCCCATTATGAGGAAGCTTTTTAAAAGCAGTTTATTCTGAGGGAGCTTTGGATACAGTTCCAAAAGCAGGAAATAAAACCTAGGAGTACAGGGAAAAGCAAAAAGAGCAGGCAGAAGAAACAAGCAGAAAGGCACACAAAAATCTGCTCTTTTGCAAGTTCATTTTTTCATTATGTTTGACATTCTTTGGGAGACAGAACTGCTCTGCACACTTGTGGCCTCAGGCAGTGAAGCTGGAAGAAGATATTTCAAGAGCTGCAGAACACACACATAGCTGTATAGCACAGAAAAGATGTAAAATCTGAATTGACAAGATCGTGATGCTTACTCGGTCCCGAATTACATCAGCCAAGGTAGTCTATTTTGAAGTAGAAAATTGCACATAGTTCTAACTATTTTGCCACTTATTTGGACCTTTGGGTAGTGATGAAAAGATGTGGTATCTAAAGTTTAGCTGAAAAATAAAAGTCAAAGCCAAAATAAAGAGATTAGACAGATTTCCTGATGAAAACAAGCAGTACTTGCAAGTTGTGTGTGATACCATCAGCAGCAGTTCTGATCAGACAATTAGAAAAATATATAACTTGGTGAAGACCTATGGGTTCTAGGAAAATTTGTGACTGTCATTTTTAAGTTAATCTCACCATCACCAAGAAATTAAAAGGAAACAAAGTGTTTTGTGCCCCCTCTGCTGTTCTGGAGCTGCAGGTAGCTGATGAATGCCATATCCAGAGCTCTGATATTTGACAAAATTCAGTGATGAAGAAGCAGAAATAGCAAACTCTGACTTTCAGCATGGTTTCTTTTTGTAGTTGGTTTTGTTGTTATTAAACAAGTGAACTAGAAAAGCAATATGTATTTTAGTTCCCTTTTAGAAGAAAAGTCAATTTCTCTTTCTGAGATTGATAGAAAAATAATTTCTAACGTTTGTTGAACTACAGGGAACCTTGGAAAAATCCCCTCCTGGCTGATTCCTGGGGCAAGGCTGTGAGACTGAGTAGCAAATTGAATTGACAAATTCTCTCCAAATACTTGTTGCTATTAAGTTTTTCAGTCTCGGTCTAGATAATGATTGATTAGGCCTCAGCTGCACTTATCAGACAAGTAGAATTAAGGATTTAACAGTGATGCTCAGAAAATGCAAATAGAAAAGATTGCCTATTAGAAATAATTTGAAAGATAAAATAAATAAAATAAATAAAATAGTGTTTTTATAAAAAGGAAATTTGTACTCATTTGGTTTACAGGAAAACCAAATGAGTTTGAGATAGATTGAAGTGTTCAAGACCAGGCTGGATGGGGGCCTGAACAACCTGGTTTAGCTCATGGTGGTGGGATTGGAACTAAAAGGTCCTTAAGGTCTCTGCCAACTCAAGTCATTCTATGATTCTCTGGTGCTTTGGTGCAAAGAAAGATTTTTCTGCCCTTCACAGCATCCACAGGTACTATACTGAGGGATAATTCCTCTCACAGAGCAATGGTTCTTCTGCTGTAGTTCCTGCAGGAAGAGGAAGGAGTGATGTCAGAGTAGAGGGTGGCCTCATTAGTCTTTTTGGTAAAAAATGAAAAGAGATCCAAAGTCCAATGGGATTTCTGAGATGACATAGGTTTGATTTATATCGAATGAAGCACCTCTTAACTTTCAGAAGAACAGGAGCTAACCTTTCTCCCATACAAATTGTATCAGTAGATTTTTTTACATCTGATTAAATATGGGTTTTGGTTCTAGCAATAACTCAAGGGAAAATATGCATTGTAAATACAAAATGGAATAAGGAAAGTACATGCATAAACATCAGTGACATGTATAACCCCAACTTCCTCACTGGGAACTTGTAATGTTCTTAGGCACCAAAGTAACAACCAGATTGATGTTTTAATACATTCTTATGGTATTAAAGCTATAAAATAATATTCCTCTACCAGAACATGCATAATTGTATTACTTTGTCCTTTTTTTCTACTTCTGCTCTGGAACTGCATCTATGCAGTCCTTCTGCATGGGCCACAGTTGCAGAGATGAACTGGGGAGTTCTCCTTTGGTGTCAGAGCTGAAAACCAGCCCCATCCCAAGGCGGACACAAGGCCCCCAAGGACAACAGGATCACATTAGCAGAGCACCTGTGTAAACAGCTGGAGAACCAGGCCACCTTCTCGCTGCATCCCACAGCTCTGACCTCATCTTGCTCTTCAGCACTTACAGAACTGCTCTTAAAAGCAATTTCAGAGGGATATAAAAGATCTTCCTCCAGCAAAGAAACTTGCCTAAAAAGACATGAGAAAATTCCAGTGGCATTTTGATTAACTTTAAGGAAGAGAGCTTGCTAACATAATGAAGCATGACACATCATAAGAACGCTGCGTTTATCTGGAGAAGTGTCAAATGGCACAGTTTCATGAAGCATGAATAGTGTGCATTACAGAAAGAGAAAAAGATTTAAATTTTATTTCAACCTCAGCTACCAGCCCACCACCCCTGGGGTAGAGATACATCCATATCCAAGATTGCATAGTTTAGAAAGCCACATAAAATATTATGGCATGAATAACAATGAAAGCATCAAATCCAGACTTCTTGCTGGAAAGAGTAGGTAAATTCCACCCTTTCTATGATAACCATTTTCTTTCTTTAAGAAAAGACAAATTAATTCTTCCTTTATAATAAAATGGACAAGGAATAGCACAAAAATTGAACTACTTACATTATTAATTTGATTCAATTTTATAAGAGAAAGGTAGTTTCAGGGAATATTTTCCTTGTGATATGCTGAAAAATGTGTTTTTAATGGTATGTATATGCTTAAGTGTTCTGAGAGTTCAGGGTGATGATGTACAGCTGTGTCCTATTTCCCTCTGTGAAAATTACAACATCTATGAATTATGTTTATAACATCCCAAAGCCAGAGAGAGAGATCAGATCTGGCAGCACTAGGGTCTAATTTTAGAATGCACCCAGTTGCCTGATAATCATTTGCACCAGAGATGCTACTATGCTTTCTTATGAACTACAGTTTATTATTGGTAATATATTACAGAAAATAAACCCTGCCATCATTTCTGCAGTGACTTTTGAATTGCTAGAGCCATGAGAAAGGAGCCTGAACTTCTGGAGAAACAAAGGAAATATTCTGTTTAATTCCAGGACTAAGATTCAGGTCAGGTCTTAACCCAGGTGGTGGAAATCACCTCACAGAGTCTGGGCCAATTGCTGGCCTATTCCCCCCAAGAGACTGCAGAGGCTGTGACCATCACGGCTGATTTTGGGTCATCCTCCCCTTCCTTCAGTACCACTTTCAGTCTGGTTTGGAAACCTGCTCACAGCTTTTTCTTTCCTTCTATGCAATGTCATATTTAAAAATTATTTGGTTCCACACCTGTTCTTTTTTTTCTAATCAGACATCACTATTTCTAATGAAATGCTGTCTTGAAGACTCTATATTTAGTCTCAGCAACACCCCAAAATGATGCAATGAGCCATTTTAATGAGAAAAGTCTCTACCAAATAGGCAACAGTGCTGCTAATATCTCATTCTTAGCATTGTCACAATATTCATCAGGGCTATGTAAAGATCTGGAATTAATTATTTCAAAGGGGTTTCTCTTCTGGAATTTTCAAGTGTCTTCATTAAGGTTTGGCAAAACATTCTTAGATCATTACCTGAATTTCATCTTCTTAAAAACAAAAATTACACAACTGGAATAATAATAAGCAAAATTAAAAGGAGAAAAAAAACCCCAAGCAACAAAAACAAAAAAACAACCCATACCTGTGTATAGAGAAGGCACTAAGACTCTTTTTCACCTGAAAGAATCAGACCAATTTCATTCCTTTTGTACCTAATCTAAAACAAGTGGAAAGAAAACATAAACACCATCCTGAAATGCTGCAGAAGAATTATGAGGGTAGTGATACTTGATCATGGTGCCCAGTTATTTTCTAAATATCAATTCCTGCACAGGATGGTCTGCTTGAGAGGTGTGAAAGATCAACAGCTGTAAAAATAGAGCAATAGCTGCACTGAAGTTTCACACCTGCATTCAGAGTCTCCTTCATCAACTGCATGAACTTTGTCCTTTAACTATAAGGCACAGGGGCTTTTTAAGTGTCATGCTGTTGTTTCCTCAGTAAACAATGGGCATAATTAAAGCTATTAAGTGTCCTTAAGGAAAAAGGATACCAGTATTAAGGTGGAAAAAATATGGCTTAGCTGGCTGGATTTCTAATTCTTTGACCAGAGATGACAAACCACTACCAAATTTAAAAAAAAAAAAAAAAAAAAAGGTAGTAAATTTTTGTTATTGCATGGACAATGGCTTAAAATACTCAGCTGTAAATGCAGTTCATAGTGAAGTGTTATGAATAAATAGGCTTTTGACAAGAAAAGTTTAGTTTAGCACAGCATAATGTTATAATGTTTCACTGGGCTGTACTGCACTTAGTAAACAGAACTACCTACTGACCTGAAATAATGTAGCTGGAGAAAAATATGTGAGTTAGCAGAAACACTGAAGCTCTGACTTTAAAACTAGAACTCCGTGATATAGTAATCACTTGCTATTCTCAAAGGAGACTAAGAAGTAGAAGAAAAAGAGGTGTAATTTATCATCCTCTGAGCATTCTTTTTTAGTACAGAAATGATGCTGACTGGAAGAATTTCATGTGGATTTTTTTTTCTTCCAAAGCCATCAGCTATGTAAATGATACAGACCATACTGATAAATGATTAAAATGGAACGTAACAAACCCCAGAATAGGAATCTTTAGCAACAGCTGCCCAAAACAGAATATCTTCATCTTTCATTTAGAAACTTCCAGCAGGTTGAGTGAGTTATCCCATGCTGCAGAAATGCCTTTGGGATGTTCTCCTACTGGCATCCTTGTACCACCTGTTTGGGAAGTGCTGTGCCACGGGCCTTAGCATTTGCACAGATTTGTGTGAGAGGAAAATGTCAGCTTCCATCTGATGTCTCAGTTTGTAGCTCCAAAAGCCCTGCCTGCACAAGCCGTGCTCGGGTTTATGGAGGCGAGAGGCACACACTCAGAGAGGGCTCTGTGACTCTTATTTCAGGCAGGTTGGAATCTGAATCCTGACTTTTCCACCTAGCAAAGTGATTATGTGTTGAATGAGCAGTAGATTTCATGCATTATTCTATACTAGCTGCTAAATGGGGCTCCAGGAACATTGCCCCCTCAACTTCAGGCTTAAGGCTTTAAAAGCTTCCTATTAGAAACACTTTCCCTCCCCTCCAAATCTATTCAGTTATTGGTATGATTTCCTTTTAAAAATATTTCCCATGTCATGGCTGAAATTATTTATACAATGATAGACCTTATGTTCTCCCCCTGCTCTTTTTATAAACAATATTTTTACATCCCAGGGGAAGTGGTCTGAAAAAAGTTTTACATACAGTGTTTAGGCTGGGGAATGAGTAGAGATAAGGTACCTGGAGAATAAAACTAACTGCACCCTACAGGTTATAGAATAACAATAATATATAAAAAAGTAAGCAATGAAAATTGGAGAGGCCAACAGAACTGAAATTGGAACTTTAAACTTTAGGTAGAAAAAATGTGTACAACAATCCTGTATTGTGAAGGAACTACATTAAACTGTTATGGTGAACACATTTCTTGGAAACAGTTGGCTGACCAAGTAAAAGTTTTCCCATTTTGATTTTTATCTTTGATTAAAAAATCAGTTATTTAACACAGAATATTTTAAAAGGAAGGCCACCAAAGCTGGTACATACCAGTGCTTTACTGACACGGGACTGGTTCTTTCTCCACAGGAAATATTTTACCTATTTAATACTAAATTTGGTCTGCTTACTCTTGCATCTGCACCACATCTTATTCAGGGCAGCTACTGGTGTGTATCCCATGATATTGAGTGCTGTAGCCAATTGCTTTTGTCTCACTAAACAAAAGTTACTTCCTTCTTAGAGCAGGAGGCAATGACAACCGAGAGTTTAAGAATAAGTATTTTAACTGAATCAGTATTCCAGAAAACTTTCAATCTCCTTTGAGCTCTCCTGACAGGATACAAAGTTCAATATTCAGGGAATCAATCAGGCACTCCTTGAAAAAATGAATGTTTGTTAAGTACAGAATCATAGAATCATTTAGGTTGGAAAAGATTTGTAAGTTCATCGAGTCCAACCATAAGTGTAACAGTGCCAAGTCCAACACTAAATCATGTCCCCAGTGCCACATCTACACCTCCTTTAGATACCTTCAAGGATGGCGACTCTACCACTTCCCTGGGCAGACTCTTCCAATGCTTGACAACCCTTTCTATGAAAAAATTTCCCATAAAATCTGGCCTAAATCTTCCCTGGCACAACCTGAGGTGATTCACTCTTGTTCTATTACTGGGAGAAGAGACCAGTCCCCACCTGACTCCATCCTCCTTTCAGGGGGTTGCAGAGAGCAATAAGGTTCCCCTTGAGCCTCCTTTTCTCCAGGCTCAGCCCCACCAGCTTCCTCAAGCTGCCCCTCACAGGATTTGTCCTCCAGACCCTTCCTCAGCTCCATTCCCCTCCTCTGGACCTGCATGTTGATCCTCACTTCAATGTTTTTCCAGAATAACAAAAGGGATTCCAAGTGCTGCCTCACCTTTGCCCAGTACAGGGGGCAAATGAGCAAAGAACAAACAACAAAAAGGGAGGCCTGAACACCTCTGAATACCCCAGACACTAAAAATTCCCAAACAATAGAACACAACAGGTCCTCCTAAGCTACCACAGTAAAAGATGATTTCTACACTTGATAGCAGAGAGAGTATGGGAGCAGATCCGTCCTAGTAAGCAGTTACTTAATTTTTGTGTTTTCTTGCTGTTCATTCCAATGCATTTACAGCAACTCACTTAAACTACATTCATTCTGAAAAATTAAGCCCTGGTGCTGCATTCCAATCTTATTTCATTGCCAGATGCTAGAAGGACACAGGAAATAAACATTTGAAAGTAGACAGAAGCTGATTGTGCCTGTCTTACTTTACAGCTCTATGATTTTCTTTTTGCACATACCATAAGCCTGTAAATCCCATATTCCAAAATTACTAGAAATAATTTCCAAGTACCTGAATACTTTTCTAAGATTCTGGTTACTTCTTTGTAGCCAGCAGCTCTGCTTTACTGCATTTAAGAAATAAACAAAGCAGTTTTAAACAACATCATTTTAAAGACAAATCACCTTTCTGAATCTCCAAAGAAGCAATCTCACTCAGACACAGGAAGATCTATTGTCCTCTCATCCCTAGGCACAACTCCCATTAAAGCACATCAAGAAGGGAATACATTTTCTCCTATTTGGATTTTTAAAACTATCTCAAATAAGAGCCATGAAGAATATTAAGGCCGTTCAAATGGACAAGCCATTAAAAAAGAGAGCAAAGCACATACATTTTATTGAGCAGGGACAGCAACATGTGACACACGTGTTGCTACACTAGCACAACCCCATTTTCCTGGCTTCAGTGTATCACCCTTGTCCAACAGCACTGAAGTGAAAAACAAAAATCAAGAAAAAGAAAAAAAATCAGGGTGTAAGACTCGGGCCCAGAGCAGAAGACCAGCAGTGGCACTCATTGTGGGATCTCTGCAGTCAACTAGAAAAATCATGGAAAGCAGTAAGAGGCATAGAGGTGTCAGGAACAATGTCACATTCTCCTTGTAGATAACCTTCATTTAAAGCCATTAACCTGTTTCTGCCTCAGAATCCATAACACAGAAATTTTAACTTCAATGATACAGTAAACATGACTATTGGGCTAATATAGAAATTTTCCTCCTTCCACCATGGAAGCCACAGATGTTACTTTGTGTTTTTGTATGCAATAGCTTCACAATCAGCTTCAGACAGAATTGGAGCTGGTGGGAACT
This sequence comes from Taeniopygia guttata, assembly GCF_048771995.1. Classification (NCBI taxonomy): domain Eukaryota; kingdom Metazoa; phylum Chordata; class Aves; order Passeriformes; family Estrildidae; genus Taeniopygia; species Taeniopygia guttata. Next base: position 10,319,928 of record NC_133024.1, read on the forward strand.
GCAAAAATATATGACCACCAGTTTCTACCCCAGGAAATGCTGACTTAATTTAGAAATATTCAATGGTAAACAAGATAATGTCATCTACTGCTTTTCTCACTTTTTCATGTGCTCCTGGAACAACTAGCAGTGAATATACTCACATAACATACAAATATATCCTATATACCCTATGTAATCTCTCTGCACTATTTCTTCTAAGAGGCGAACAAAGACCATTCAGTACTCTAAGCCTGACAGATATTCTCAGCACCCCAGAGTAACTGCCCTCCGTGTGCTCCATTTGTTTTGGAGTGGAGCCAGATAAAACACTCAAAACTTAAGTTCATTTTTTACCCCCAAATGCTTCTGTATTCTTTTACACTGTTATAAAGAAGAAAACACATTGTGTAGAGTCCTATTAATACTATGGGTTCATTGTTCACAGACAGATTGAAAGCTGTCTGGGAATAAATCAAAATAAAGATTTTTTACCAAGTCACTGAAATCTAAACATTTTTTGTTACAGCTTCATACTTGACATATAGAGCATTTATTTTATATAATATCAGTGTTAAAGCTCTTTTATCCCTCCCTTCTGTTACCACATTTGAGAGGGGGCAACAAAACCCAAAGTGTTCTGACTTTTGACTGGCTTCCTTTGTGTTTATAGTATTTTATGCCAAACCTTTTGGGTCTGAATATGTTATTCAAAAGGAAAATTATGTCCCATCCTACTGATACTTCTGTCCTTTGGCTCAACCAGTTAAATATTGTCTTCTGTGGTGGATACACTCAACTCCTTAACCAAACTAGGAGCAGTTTGGTATAAGCTCTAAAGGAGGCAAACAGCTGAGCTGTAACCAGGCCAAGAACTTCTCCAGTTCCAATCTGTCATCTGAAAACCCTCTCAGGAGCAGAGTGACACACGGAGCACCAATGTAGATGAGTTTGGAACATGATCTTGCCATTAGGACATAAATTGAAGGTGGCTTTTCCCAGACTCACTGATCAAGGAACAAAGAAACTTGTGGATACAAGGAGTCTCATGCATACCTTTTACACCCCATGTAATCTGACTTCAAGCCAAGCACTTTATTCCATAATTATAACAACCTAGGCAAGCCTTCTTCTCTCCCTTCTAAGCAGTTTGGCTGCACCACTGATCTCCCCTTGAGCTCAGACACCTCTCAAGGTCCTCCTTGAAGCAGAGGGATCTTTTAGCAACAGCAAAACTTTGGTAAGTGACCAGTATAATTAGTTAACTTGTATGGTAGTGCACTATGATTTTGTCTTTGTCTAATTTTGATTTTTGTCTTGTTCAAATGCTTGTGCAATACCATAATGGCAATATCACCACTGAACTTCGTTAAGCCATGTTTTCACAACATATTTCAGTTTAAAAAAATGTTGTGACACTGTAGCTTAACTGCTGAGAAGAATTACATATAATGACACTTCATTATTTCTTAGGTGAAAAGTATTTAGTTTAGCCATTTATAGAAAGAAAAGTCACAAAAAGAATTATTTCCCCAGAACGAGATAGCAAGAAGGAAAACAGTTTCCTTCCTAGCCATTTCCATGGCTGTTTCTTTACAGCTTCTGTGTTAGAGAACAGCCCTCTTTCTCCAACTACAGCAATAACAACAATCTCTTTTACATGAGAATTTTCTTCTCTATGATCTACGAACAGGGCAGATTTATCTCCCCGTCTTCTCTCCACTTCTGTATTGTGATGTACAAATACATCAAAATATTACTTATGTTGACCAAAACCATTCCTGTTTTACTCCCAATTCAACACAGCAGTGAGATTAGTAGCTATTCCCATGTTACCACTCAAAAAGTATCCAGGAAAAAAAAAAATATTTTCAATTTCTAATGCCAATAGTGGCTTTTTTTGTCCAGTCTCCAGTTCAGTCCGTGGTTGGTATGTAGGAGTGTGTGTATTTGCTGTAGATCTGAAGTGCAAAGGACTTGTCATAACTTATGTGCAGGGCCTCACTGTGCTAATCTGATTTTGCAGTAACTCTGTGGACTAAGTTGTTTTGGTAAAACTCTCCCCAAGGATATTAAAATATGAGCAACTGTACCATTTGGTACAATTCTTTATCTGAATCCGTCCTATTAGCATATCATAAAATATTCCCCCACTTTATCACATGCATTATTTTCTTCATTGCACTATTGAAGAAAAGAGTACCCACACACGAACAGTAAAATTAGGGACCTGAGGTTTCTTTAAGGCACTTTCTGGTAGCTTCTGTGCTTTTTGCCTTTTTTTGTGCTGTTTGTCTTTTTCTCCTAGCATATGGAACAGAAAGGAAAGGTAATAGATTGAAATGAGAATGGATTGCAATAAGTAAAATATTATCCCCATGTATAATTGGAGAGTATTAGCTTTTCTGCAGTGTTGGTGCCTTTTTCAGATAAAAACAGTAGAATTTTAATGCCAAATCATATAGCTGAAAAGATATTATTTATAAGTATGCCTAAACTGCTTTGATATTTAACACGTATACTTTTGTCTCCTAAGTGATTTAAGGGTTTTGAAAAAATAAATATTTGGTATAAGGACAAATGCTGGTTAGGTGAAGCCTCCTCATTACTTGAAGTCAGGCATGATTTACTCTTATACATATACAAACAAAACATTGTGCTGCTCTCACAGCTCCGGCTGACAACAACCAACTTCTCTTAATATTGCATACATGTTTCTCAAAAATGCCCCAGTGGCTTCAACATGGAGGCTTTCACTGTTGGAGAATCATTGTGAAGAAATACATGTTTAAGTGATCAAACCATAAACCTTTCTGTGTTAGGGCAATCCATAAGAAAACATTTTCATCACCCTTGGTCATACATAAGAAGGCAAGAAAGCTGGTGACACAGGACTTGGTGCCATTGAAATGGCCTACAGCCATTGAAACAGTGTCTGCTTTGCTAATGTGCTGAAGATTTTGCCTTTGTGTTCCATGAGTTGCCTTTAACAGCAGGATTTACAAAGTCAAAACACATACTAAAGAACTGGCCTTTTCCCATGGATCTGGAAGGTCTCAGCTACAGCAGTGGCCCTGTTCCCAGTACAGGGTGGCAGTGTCATTCTGCCTTCAGAAGAAACAAATTACACACCACCTTGCCTAGAACTGATACCTAATACAAATATCCAGAAACTCATTATTTACACCATATTAACCATACATATTTTCCTCTCCTTTGCATTATATGCACCGTGGTAAACTGAATCCATTTCTTTTTATAGTGTGTAGTTCCATTTTCTGACTTGAGTTCTCTGACAATTTTTTTCTTTGTTGCAATATGATCCCTCCCAGCAAAGAGAGCTCCAGCCTTTTCTAAAGAGAGTGAAATTCTAGGTACTTTCATAAATAGAAATACTTCAATTATTCTTTGATTCTTTTGCACCTCTCTAATATGCTGGAATTTCATTTAGAAGACCATCTCCATATAAAAACATATCATTTGGCAACCTTGATGCAGACTTTTCTTCTGTTTATGTGAAATATGCAGCTATTTCACCTGTGTATTTTAACCCAGACTCTACATTCTTTACCATCATTCTTTGGTTCACAAGCTTAAAAAAACCCTCTTTAGATCTATTTCCCTGCTGTCATATTTTCCTTTAGATATATTCTGAAGAAAGCCTCTTTTTGCGAATTGAAAAATGTCATTGCATGCTTTGTACTCCCTAATTTTTTATCTTATTAATACCAATAGTATAATGTATTTGAACACCACAATATTTTCATAAGATTCATTGGGGGTCTACCTTTTTCCAGCACTACTCTAATGTTCAGATAATGAAGCGTGGGGGCTGAAATAGATAGCCTGCTGACCACCTGAACCCAGAAAGATTAAAATGTATGATTCAAAGCTGTTTGAGGGCTATACCTTCTGGAAGAAAGATTCCTGTAGTGCTCCATCATTAACATCTAGACACTTCGTACTGGAAAACTCTGATGAAAGCAGGAATTCAATTGCTGCACATAGCCAAAAATACACATGCAGGCAAAATGCTAGGGACAGGAATAAGGCTTATTGAGACACAGTTATACTATCAATTGAGCTATTTGAAGACATTTCTAATTCTGCTGTAAAGATTAAACGTTTAGGTAGCACAAAATGAACAAATAATTGAAGCAAAATACCACCTCTGGTATTCTCGTGAAAGAGGCAGAAAATGGCACCAACTAATATCAAACAAGAGAACAAATACAATATGCTGATAATAACACTTCCTATGAAATTTTACCCTTCAGAAATAAAGTGTCAAGAAAAAGGAATAATTAATGAATTGGAATATAGGCAGTAGTAAGATCAACTACAGCAAATACATTGTTATCAGAAATTATTTTTTTGCAAACATACTGGTGATAGACAGGGAACTGCAGGGGATTTTCAAAATTTCAAATTGCAGGTTTTATGCGAGCTATGAAGCAGGTGGAAAGCACAAAAGATTCAGCAACATTAATTTTCATTAAAATTGGCTTTAATAATGAAAGTTGTCAAAAACCTTAAAAGAAAATTTTGTGCAAGTCTAATTACTTTGAAATAGCTGCAGTCAATTAATTTGGATGCAATACCTTTTCTTTGGTTTTTTTCAAGACTCCTAGAAGTTAAAGACTTTGTCCTGTATCATAGCCTATGATGATAGATAGCTTATGACCATAGGTATTTTCTACAGACTGTCAGAAGAGATCCCCTCTGTCTTTCAACAGTCAAAGCCAAAAAGCTCCTGTCTCCTTGTCAGGTGGCTTTTTGAGTTCACTGAGGTTGAGGCTTAACTGAATTTTCAAAATAAAATTTACAGACAGCTGAACAAGAGCATAACCTGTACTACTTCTAAGGACATATTTGATTATCAAAACACAACAACATTAATAAATGCTATTTTATTCTGAATGTAACTGGTCTTTGTTATCTTTTTTATGCTTTGTATCTCCTTATCTTCTCACATCAAACACACATGGTGATTGCGAAGTGCAGTCTTTCTGGCTTACTTCCTCAATGTTCTGCACAAACTCTCTGATGAGGACCATTTATTGTACCTGAGAGCCATGAGAATTTGCTTCTGTATGGCATATTGCTGCCAAGTCAGAGTCATCTGCACTTCAGAGGAATATAAAGTGGTAAAAATCAAATTCTGTTTGACACCTTGATCGTGCCTTGAGGCTACAAATCTGATGGTTTTTGATTAGTGAAAAACATTGTGGTTGTGAGAACAGGTGGAATATGACAATTCAAGATGTTCCTAAAATGTAGTAAAAGATAAATAGACTTCATTGTCTTTGACAGGTACTTCTAAGAGACATCTATAACCACTTCAGTCTCAAAGGCTTTTTGGCCATGAATGAAACTTTTGGTAATCCATAGGCATTGTGACAATTTGTTAGCTCTCCTGCCTTATTTTTAGGTTCCCTGGATTTCAACCTACCCTCTCTGCTCTCCTCCAAGGCTATTGGGATACTTCTTTAGCAGTTACAAAGTTGGATGGGCTGCTATTTATCTTGCTGTGAAGGAGAGTTTTCTCACATAGCAAATCATCTTACAAGGTGTTAACATTTCCCATTCCCACTCATCAAAACACTTACCACGAAACAGATGCACCAAAGACAAATCAAGTTTGAGCTCATAGTTTAGTTATCAGGCTCCACTTTCAACAGATCTATGTGGATCTGTGTAGACACAATTCAGATAAGAAGGTAAAGCTGAGCAGACCAAGGAACAGCAATCTGCTGTCATATAAGTGCAGCTGTAGTAAAGTTTAGTTCCTCTCCTGTATACTAAAACTATGTGGTATTTTGCCCTGGCCAATCAAAAGAAGAGGCTTTCAAGATTTTCTCTATTTTTACTAGCTGTTCATGGTCCCATGAGTTATTCCCTCCTACAGCATCTCTGCAGAATTTAAATGTCCTGGACGTAGGAGAGTTTTCAGTGTTTGTGTGCCCTACATCAGAGTAGGAACTCTCTATTACGTTAAAAGCTACCAAAGAAAGACTGTGCTAAAAGATGGGGAGGAAATGCAAACTGTACAAAAGCACACAGTTGGATAGATTTTCAAAGCAAAAAATGGGCTTATGGGTGAAAGAAAATCAAAGGTAGCATCCGAGTTTGGTACCACCACCTATATTCTCCTATTTGTAATAATTCATTTTAAAAGAGGCAAAATGATTTTATTTGCCATAGATCAAATATGCTGGGTTCTTTTGAAGTATTTGTCCTGTTAATCCTCATAAACTCTTAACAGTCCAAAACGATCATCTTTGCCATGTACATTAGTACGTTTTTACCAGGATGAATTCTTTCAGTTGTGAGTCCTCCAGGAATTTTAGCAAAAAATGTTTGCCAAGCAAAGATCACAAATTGAAGCACCTGCTTTACACTAATAAATTCACTAGGAATGTCTTTCTGCAGAGCATAATGAGTAGTCATGAGCTTTTATCACTATGAGACTAAAGAGAACTAATTTGACAGTTCTGCTTTCAATTCTCTTCACACGTATTTTATATCAAAATAACTACTCTGACTTTACTGAGATTGCTTCTGCTTTGTACCGTGTTTTGAAACTAATCATATCCAAATTATTTTATTTCAACAATGTCCTCTCTTTTCTTACACATTTTAGGATATCATGAAGGAACGGGGACTGGGACCACCCTTGGTTTGCGTGTGCTCTTTTGGGTGGAAAAGCTAAGTTATGCACTATGCAAACTCCTTTGATGACTTGACAAGAAGGATTACAATTTAGGGCAGCTTTTTGGAAGATGTCTTTCTAACTTAAGGCCTTTCATAAGTACTAAGCAATCCTTTAATCAGTGTCTTCTGTCCTCTCATGTAAGTAAAAACTCATCCAAGGAGCTGTTGAGGACAGAGACAGTCAGATTTTGCCAACTCCACAGTAACACGCCTGCATAATTGCTCTGCTTTGCTGCTTTGTACATATGCACCTGAAGAGAAAAAATTGTACCTTCAGGAGGTAATGAGGGCAATGCCATACCCAAAATATACCCAGGCACCTCAAATGCTAGCACAGAGAAAGGGAACTTTTCAGACTTTATTCAGGGCTGCCTACAGCAGCTTGCTGACCACATTCATGCTCGATTAGTACATGCATAGGGTACTATCGATATTAATCAAACTGTAACAGGCCTGGATATTAATACCAAAGCATTTAATGTAAACATAAAGGGAAAAGGCTTACTCAGGAACTCTTTGTGTAAAAAACCATATTGAGAAACAGTCTGAAGTCCCCATACTTGAGAGAGCACATGGATGCATCTGTGCCTGTCCGTGACATGGGGGCTCCCAAAGGAGTTTCGCTGCAATCTCCTTGTGGATTCACGCAGGTGCTGTTGCAAATTTCCTTCACTTATAAAGAAGATGTGCTTTTTTTTTTTTTTTTTTGCAGGCATATCTTCACTCTGTCTCTTCACACCAAGTTACACCAAGTATTTAGGCCTAATACATAATAATCAGGAGAAAACCCCATAATTTCCCTAGCTTTTGTGGGGGCTGGTTACAATAATTTCAAGCTCAACATAATTTGATAACTATTTTCTTTCCACTGCTTTATGAAAAGACTCTCAAACAAAGCAGAGCTGGTGAAATTTCTTGTCTACAATCATTTCAGATAAATCAAATAAATTACATGGCCAAAAGGTTACACAAATTATTTAAACATGTGAGTTAAGTCTTATGGGACTCATAAACATTTCTCAATGATGAAACATAACAATAAGAGTTTTCTTTGTGGAGGTTATGCTGAGGTTTTCTTGGATTCTTTATATATAAAACCATAAAAAGTGATTCCTGGGATATATATATTAAATTAGGTTCTCTCTACTCCTTACTCATAGCTAATATTTCACTAAAATCTAATAGCATTTTAGCTATAAACAATACAATATTCTCCATACAGGGAGCTGAATGCTTACTAAAGCACTGAAAAAATAAAAATAGTATCTGGTTATTTGACACACACACACACACAGACACAAAAAAAAAAAAAAAAAAGAAGAGATACATATTATAATTTCTTTAAAACATGATCTGTCTATTTTTCAGTGTCTGAGTAGTCTGCAATACAAAAGGATTGTTAAACAGTAAAATACAATGGAGAATTTAAATATTGCATTTTAATATGTTGCAGCACAGTTTGTCTATATTTCTATTCCTGGTTTACAAAGATCCCAGTCCCCTGTTCTTATTGCTATTTCAAAGTTCCTAGGCATGGCATCACTTCCCTTTGTAGATGCAGTTTCCTCAGTAAGTACAAGCTAACAACCATCAAACGTCCTATGATGAGCAAATAGATTTAAACCACCTTTCCCTTCCTCCCTGGCTAAATACTTCTGAGGCTTATGAAATAAGATTAATAACACCAATGCATTAAAAATGCTCTGCAACATCTGAACATTGGATTTGGTTGTACAACAGGTACATGCAGAAATAGTAGTGAATGTTCAGATTATTACTTCTCAGAACCTGATCTTCCATCTTTGAAGAAAATTAGAATGAAATCACCACAATTCTTGCAGAAAATGCCTGTCTTGTAAGGTTTTTATACAGGGTTAGTTGTTTTGTAGTCTTTGTAAGCGCTGATGAGACTTGCATCTGTAGCCACTGTCAACATATAAATCCAGAGGTTTTTATTTCAAAGCATAGACTTGACCACTTTCTCAGGAAAATGTTACTACAGATTTCAATATGTAAATGCTACAGTATCAATTATTTATGGAAGGAAATATTGAGAATGTATAGCAAAATACAAACAACCATGGAAAGATGTATAGATTCAACAATGCTGACAGACTTTTTCTTCTTGTCTTGGACAAAAATTGCAAATAGAAAATAGTCACAAAATTATAGATTTAAAACCACTAAAATTCAAGCCCTAGTAAATGAAACTATTTTTTCTTGTCATCCCTCAGGACCACAGTGTTATTACATAAGGGAAACAGAGGAATAAGACATATTGTTTCTACAACTAATCCTCAGAAACTATTTATGTATTTTATAAAAATCAGATCACCGAGGAGTTGTTTTTCTCTGGATGGTATTGTTAAATTTATTCACTCTAAATATATGTTTCCAATATTCCTGCTTTGAAGAGAATGCAACATCTCAGAAAAAAATGTTTGAATGTCAGTTATTTTGTGTCATCCTGTTGATAATTTGCTACTTTTGCCGTTGCACTTTCACACACACCAACAATGGGATTATTTCAATTGTTTATTTCTTGTCTAATGCTAAATAATCTTATGTGAAGGAAAGAAAACTTTTTCAGAAGGTAAAATGTAGCAGGAGCAATATTGTCAATAAATCATTTGGAAGTATTATATACAAAGGACATTTATCAACAGAACACATGCAGTAAAACTGTATAGTAGTTTGAGTTGGTTTGGTTTTTTGGTGTTTTGGTTTGGTTTTTTTTTTACTATTTCATTGCCTATATAATCCTAAAAATGAACCATTAGCTTCATATAGCTCATGTGCTATTTAAAACATTCAATGTTATTGTGGTTGATGCACACTACTTTTCAGGCAGCTATAACAGACTTTTATATATTCTGTTAATCAATACATCAACATCTTGGATTCTCTTTCAGACAGCAATTTGCTGAGCAGATACTACCATTAAATTTCTTTGAAAGAGCATTACATAGAGAAAGCATTAAAAAAAACCCACCTTGTATTTAAAATATACAGAGCTTTTTTTTAGTTAAAATCTAGAACTAAATCCTATTCCTCAAATCTTATTGCCAAAATCTGGCTCAGAAGCATGAAAATATTTCTTTTGGATTAGAGATATTTTCTGTCTGGCTCCTTAATGTGGCCACGATCATACAGGTCCTAATAACAAAGTGTGCCTGATTTTTAGATCCAGATGAGCTCATTTCTAATTTCCCCATAGTTGTAAAGCAAGAGTTTACATTGGTTGCTGCTCTCTGACTCCTTGAAGCCATTCACCTCATGAGCCTACAACCATCATCCTTCACATAATTCTCATTTTTGGAACAAGCAATCTGTCAGTCAACAAGTTGCTACCCTGGGATCAGTGCAGGGGTTCAGTGGGAGAAGAGTTTTCTCCCATTCATCCAGATGACAGCAAGCCTGGCCTGATTTTACCCAACATCTTAAATTCTGACCATACAGGTACACCAATGCATGAAAAAACCCAGACACACCCACAGGTGGCTATGTCTGGTTTTTCTTGGGGGGAGTTGCAGCAGGAGGATTGTTGCTTTGTTTGTTTGTCATTTTTTTGCACTGTTTTGTTTGGTTTGTCAAGCCTTGATTCTAGACAAGTGTTTTACATTAAGACGGGGATCTCACCCTTGTTTGACGGCAAGCACAGCCATTATAAATAGAACCAATCTTAACCTAAACATTCCTGTAAAATTTCCTTTTTAACATTTTCAGATTTGTGTAAATAGATTCAGCTCAGCTTATAATCTTAAACAAAATATGTCTCTAATCAGTGGAGATGGAGGATTTCCATTTAGGTTTTCTCTTTGCTTCTTACCTGGGAGGAACTCAACTTTTGTCCATTCTGCCTTTGGTTTTCCAGCTGTGGTAGCAATTTTTCTGACACTCCTACTCTTTGCAAACAATGCTGGGATGAACTGTTCCACTCATATTTGAACAATGAGCATGAAAAAGATTTTTAAAAATGTTTATTTTCACCAAGCTGGCTATTTTTTGACTGCTGGTGACAACCTCCAAAAAGTTTAGATCTAGCTGTCAATCTCACCAACTATCTTCTGTCAATTTCACCAACTATCTTGTCCTTAGGTCCACTCATTAGTGGAAAATCAGCATGTGAATGCTAATGTTTTTCCATAGCTAATGCCCCCAAATACAGTGAAAGCTGATGAATTTACTATGCTGTCAAACTAATTTATTTAATGAGTTGAAATGTTTTACTTAAACCAGCTATTTACCAGTTATGGCAATAGAGTTTTAGTGAATACTGGTGGGAAATGGGTTCAATAAAAGGCAAGAACAAAGAAACAAAACATACTGGGATTTTACCAAACAGGTGTCTTGAGAAGCACAAAGGAACCACAATCACCATCAGGAGCTCCCCTGTTATGGATGCATGCTCTATGGTGCATGCATACCTTCCATGGGAAACAAAAAAGCCTGGAAAAATTTATCTGGAGACAACCAATACAGCCCAAGACATTTTTCAACAATGTTTGCTTATTATTGTCAAAATGTTTATGATCATGTATCTCCTAAGCTAAAAATATTCCTGTTGCTTGAGTAATGCACTTGGGGGAAAGGTAGGATGGAAGCCAAGCATGCTGCTTCCTTGAATAATTTGACCCAACCAAGGGATTTCCAGTGTCTTAAAAGTTATTATTTTGGCTTGCCAGATTTAACACGGGATCCAACCTGCTAACAAGGGATGATACTGTGGGTCAGTACTTGGTCTTCAGTATCAGTGGGAAAACTCTACCACAGTCTGCCAAATAAGGGAAGCTTATAGCCCCAGCAAGAAGAAACTTCTCCAGTGCATTGTTGCCATGAGGTGATGATAATGGTTTTCCCATGGAATCAAGAACTTTCTGACAGCAGCATAAAATGAAACTGGGTCAAAACACAAATTGTCCTGTGGTTCACTTGGTTTCCTGATGACACAGGCAGCCTTGTGCCACAGAAAAAAAAAAATTAAAATCTGTCTGCACATACAGTGCAAACCCTTCTATTTATTCAGCTATGGACAAATTATTTTTCTGTGGGCAGATTTTGAATATAAATTGAGGTCTGGATCTGGCATTCTTTGACGTGAGTAATCAGCACTGAGGCCAATTGCAGTTTCCTAGTAGGACAAAAAGAGCAGTACAAAACACACATCCTCAGCACCTGAAAGCTTTACCTTTACAAAGTAGAAATGAATAGTGACAAGCTGTCTCAGCTTTAGGAGCACCACAAAGGAAAATGGGAGAGGAATGTCTCTTCACTTCTCCTGAAGCCAGAGCTGGTATCACTCTGCATCCAATGCTTATATTGCCTTCAAAGTCATACTGTGCCTAACCCTACACTAGTCCTGCCATCAATAGAAAAAACATTCCAGAGTGGATAGAACAGCAGTTTTATTGTTCCATTATACACATTTATACGTGGGTAGAGAGAGCATGGCACAGAATTGAAGAATAGTTGGGGCTGGAAGGGACCTCTTGAAATCAGCTAGTTCAAACCCCTGCTAAAGTGAGGTCAGTTTGGGATTTCTTGTTTTCTCAGGGATTTTAGTGTGGTTTTTTTTTTTTTTTTTTAAATAAGTAATGTAGGATACTTTCATAAGAAAAAAAATTAAATACCTGAATGTAGAGTCTGCAAGGACAGCATTGGAAGCTTGAGAAGAGAGGGTAAAACCTGACAGCCTCATCATATTATCCAGCAAAGAATTGCTCATGAAGAGTGACCCAATCTGTCACTGGAACCAACCTGGATTCCTTCAAGAGCCATTCTGGAATGAAGTGGTGTCTGTGGAGCAAAAAGCATGGTCTTCAAAATCTGGGGTGATGACAGAGCTCTGTGATTTTACCCCACAGACTCGTGGGGATGCATGACAGAGTCCTGCCAATGCACCAGCACTCACCTCCCTCTGCAAAAAGGGCTTTTCTCACTCTGACTGAGCTCTGGGCGAGCTTGATGCTTCCTGAGCATTTGTTACCCTCCGTGTGTGCTCACACAAGATGCCAGGGGCCTCTGTGCCAGAACAAGTGTCTTTCTTGCTCTTCTGTCACCACAGCTTTGCCTTCACACTCCTGACTGAAATAGCTGTGCTGGCAGAATCCAGGGTGGATGTCTGCTTATTTCCTGGAAACAAAGGAAAAGCACTTAAGGGAAAAGAATGTTTGAATAAATTTGAAAGGTGCTGAAGACTGAAATACAGGATAAAATTTAGATCTCTATTGTTGTTACATATCTTGACATCTGAATTCTTGCTATTCTACTCAGGTTCAAAATCCCCCACCTCATTGTGATCACTGAGTTCTTGTTGGCACAGGTTGAAATTTTCAAAGGACTGTAAGGGAGGATGAATTTCAGTGAGATTTGGGCAGCTGATTCTCCTGTGATACCTTGATAATGCCAGTACACAAAATAAGTTTTTATTATGTTTTAATTAACTCCTATTTTATTCTGATTTTTTTTAAGTAGTTAGGGTTCAAACACCAGAAATCAGTCCATGATGTTGAGAAATTAATTGTTAATGTTAGATCCCTTTTTAGGTTAACAATTGCATCACCAAACACACAAGCACACACAGAACATACTGCTCTTTTGAAAATCACAGTCCATCTGAGGTTAAGGAGAGATAGTATTAAATAAACAGAGAAGGCCACTTTGAACAATATGTCCCCAGACTGAAATACAGAACTAACTTGGAAAAAAAAATCACAGATGGCAAGGCTCTGGCTAAAGAAAATCTAGTTATAGCAGAGGAGGAAAACATATGTTCCAGATACATCCTATAAATAGACTAGGTAATCTTATGGGATATATCAACATTCAAAACAGCAGCAAAAGAAAAGGCCAGAATAAATATGCAGGTTTTCAGGATTTTTTTTGAGTCCCATCAGTCTCCTGCATGCATCTAGTGGCATTGCAAAAGAGTTTTTTTTTTAATTTCATCATACGTTTTAAAATCTAGTGTTTGATTCAAAGTAAAGCTAATTTGCATTGGCATAGAGACTTAACTCACTGGTGTATTATTACTGTGTAAGCAGGTGTACCAGCAACTGCAAATAAATGCTTGCTGATAGAATCCCAGCAGGGTTTCTGATGAGTTTTCATTTTGTTGAACCTCACCCAGGAAATTATTGTGTAAAAAGCTTTGCTCTTAGTTCTGTGCCTGAAACATTATTTAGCTACACCTGGCCAAATTCATGCCAATTATACTAACTGCCCATAGAGGACACAGGAAAAATCCTATCCTTTTTAAATCATTGCCTCAAAACCCATGTATCAGCAGTGAAAATATCCCCCTCAGATTCATATGCACGGTGAGACTTCTGATCCAAGTGCTGTTTGCTCTATAACCTACATTGAGAAAGATAAAATAAAAGTTTTAAAGTGGAATCTAGGATACTTACCACTGGAATATTCTAAGTGAAAGGATTTTAGAGTGAAATATATCATTCAAAGCAAAAGTATCTCTTATTATAATGGTTTTGGCAAGACAATTGATTATGTTGTTAGAGTTCATTTTCATTTTATTATTTGGGCTGAGAGCATATCTTATTATTTTGGTCTTTGAGGCTTATTTGATTCAATTCAGAATACCTAAGAAATGCTGCAATGGGCACTGTATGTCCCACATTCTACAGTCTCCCATGAAGGAGTTATTTAGGTCAATCTTTCATACCTACAGTAAAAAGGAGGAAAAAGTTTTCAGTAAAAGGTTGAAGAATAGCTATAGATGCTTTGATATAGATCCTCAAGATTAACCACCAAAAGAACATACAAAATCCACTGCTATATAAAGATTTGCAAGTCACCTTCAAATATTACCAGGGTGATTATTTGAAAGCCAACAAACAAGATTAAAATACATATTTCCCTTTCCTATACTAGCAAATGACCATTTACCAAAGAGTGGGGCTTGAAACGAGTTTTCCAATTGATTACCATGAATGTTTATGAATTCTTCTAAGTGATAACTACAAAAATCACCATCCAACGTGAAAAAATTGATAAAGTTCCTTAAGAAAGACTGCTGTGAAAGGTTCTGTAGGGGAACTACACCAATATTTTTGAAGCATACTGACCTATTTTTTTTTTTAAATCCCATTCTAAATAAAAATCTATGCATTCAAGGCAATATAATTTTTTTTTTCAGCTTAAAGCTAAATTTACCTTCCCACTTAATTTCAAAATGACATTTGATTGCACAAAATTACTTACCAGTGATGTGACTATCACTGGGCAGACTTCCTGCAGCATCAGGAAGGGACCAACCTAACCACTGCACCAGCATTAGCTGTCACCTGCCAGCAGCTGGGGCAACTGGTGCCTTGGCATGATTTATAAGGGCACAATTCTGAACTCCAGCATAGCAGATTAAACAAAAAAATATAAAACGTTCATCCCCTGAACAGTCTCTGCTTCACAACTTAGCTTTTATTACTTACAGCTTTCAATACCACGGCAAGATTTGCAGAACCATCTCAGCCTGCTGAGAAACCCTGATTTGGAAGGACAACCTACCTGAATCGGAGATCATCACAGATGTCAAGCTTCTGGATAAAACTTCAAGATGCTTTTTAACTGTGGAAGTACTCATGTGTGGCCAGAGGAAGGGAGAGAGGATAGCACAGCCACTTTAATATCTACATACAGACCAAACTCCTTTTAAAATCTGTATGGAATAGTTTGAGGTTCCTATGTGTATAAAAAGTCACCATTTGCTTTGGAAATGTAAATCTCTCACACATTTAACTTCTTTTTCATGGTTTATTATTAACTTGCCTTTCATTTTAAACAAGAAGCAGTGTATGAATCAGAGTATAGAGCACAAGGTGTTTTTAGGAAGCCATTATATGAGTACTACTTTTTCTAGATGTGAACTGGAGTTTTTTACTTTGCAGTGCCACCACTCATTTGGGGAATAGTGCTGCAGGTGCCATCATACAGGTGCTTTGGTAGAGCCTCTCCTGGGAGTCAGCTGTGATTGCAGCCTCTCATCTCTCTGAAAAGTACTTGCTTCTGTTTCTCAGCTCCTTCCTGCTGACCTCAGCACTCAGCTAAATGTCCTGTTCCCTGCAGGGACTAGAATCCTATTTTCCCCAGAAAAACAGACTCCTGATACCTTCTGGCTGCTGACTTGGCTCTGCAGGAAGTTATCTCCCAGCTCTGTGATCCCACCCGCCTGCATCAGAGCAGGGCAGGAACTGCTGCCTCTCCTGCAAGCATGATTTCTGTCTATTTACAGAGCTGTGGTTCACAAACCATGAGAACTCCAGGTTCAGCAGAGCAAATTGTAGAAAAGCAGAAGTCCTGCTCCTTCTTCCCATTTGGCCTCAGGTCTCAAGAGAAGCCTGGACCTCAGCAAGAGCAAAAACCCACCAACTCATCGGAAGCCATGTGCAGACTGGGGAAACCTTCTCTAGAGAAAAATTTGATCTTTTGAGGGGGAGGGTTGTGTGTGGTTTTGCTTTTTTTTTAAAGTAGACTTGGTTTTTAAAATTTAATTAGTAAAGCAATGAGAAAGCAAGCATGTGAAACATACAGTTCATTTAAGAAGAAACATGTAAACAGAATTTTTATCAGGCCGTCCCAGAGGAGATGTGATTGTGACCTGGACAAAAATGCTTTATCTCCCTTACTGAGATCTGCACGATAGGCTGACTGGCAGAGCTATTAATTGATTCTTTGTATTTCTGATCTCACTAGGGCCAGCAAGCATTCCTAATGGTTTCTAATTCCTCATCACGACATCCATTATGTTCACCTCTGAGATGTCTAAATGAATTCTGTGTATAATGGCAATGTTATGTAAAATGCAACATGACAGGAATACTTAGAATTGTTCAAAGCTGTGCTGTGGAAACCAACCTTATTTGTGCTAGCCTTCCAATATGGGATTTGCATGTTTTGGTTTTCTACAGGCACATTGAGAAACTCGACTATGTAAGGGTTTAGACATTGCAGGTGGGATAGTATTATATCCCTTGCGACTCCACAGAAAACCAAACACAAACTAAAATAATCTATACAGGAAGAACAGGCATGCTGACAGGGATTGTTTGACATTAGAAAGGCACAGCTACAGCTGCCTACTCTTTGTTAAAATGTCTACAGTAAATCTGGGCTAATGCTCACACACGAAACAAAGAACTACCACAGGACACTCAAATAGGAGAAATATATTCTGAAAGGTGTCAATTAGAGTAATTTAACTACGGCAAAGGAAAAAGAAAACAGTTCTCTAAAATCTGAGCCTTTCAATTACAGAAAGCAGCTGTGAGAAAATCTAGCCTTTCTTTGAAGCAGAAAAACAGGACAATTGTATGATACAGCGAAGAAACTTTATTCCTCAAACACATTATCTTCTTATATATTAAAGGGTCAATAAAAGAATCAAATCTATTCTTCCTTAACTTGAACTCTCAAGAGAGCAGGGTTGGACTAGATAATCTGTAAAAGTATTTTCCAGCCTAAATCACGATTCTGTGAATCTGTGTTGTAGTTTCCAGCATGGCAAAACGACCTGTGTTCATGTAAATCTGCACAACTCATTGGTTCACGGGTGTTATTTTGCTCTGATGCCAAACAGGAGCTCCTTCAAGGGGCTCAACCAGCCTGGGAAGGCAGGAGAAGAATCACCCACCATGTGAGCAAATTGTAAAACCCAGAGAGCCTCTGCATGTCATGGTTAAATAGGAAAATTGGCAAGACTGTCTCAGGACTTGTAGAACATGTAACTCAAAAGGTGTGCCAGGCTATGCTGAAAATAAACAATGTATTCTTCTCCACTGAGAGGAGGGAATCCAAGTTTCCCTTGGGCTCGCCAAATGGCTGAGAACAACTGACTGGACTAAAACACAATGAGAAGAACAATAGGAACTGAAAATGAGTGTGATGCACCTTTCTCCAACATATCTGAAAAAGAGATCCTCAGCATTGCTGACACTCCATTCACAAATAGATTAACTACTAGAATATGAACATGGAGAAGCATTCATTTTTTATTTTGCAGTAACATGCATGACCTCACAAATATCTGCAAGCCCTACATTTTTTTTTTTTTGGTCATACAAACTGCTAGTAAAAGACTCCTTATAATGAAGAATTGAGAAAGAGGTGTTATATTAAACCTATGCTACTTTAAGAGCACCTAGATCATTGGTTCCTTCCTATCATCACAAAAACAATAGATCCTTTCCTAAAACATATCAAAGCAGAAATATTATTTCCTAAAACATGTCAAAGCATCTCAGGGCCAGAACTGGGAAAGTAAGATCAGAAAGATTAAATGGGTTTTTATGCATTTTGTTTTTTATTATAAATTTAGAATTTGGATCTCACTCTAATCTTTCTCAGCAGAATCTCTGAATCAAATCAAAGTGCAGACAGAATAGGTTGTGGAGTGAATACAATAAATGAACAGCAACAAATTGTCAGGTTCTTCAGCTGTACCTTAGGCAGGACTCTTGGTGGAATTTTAGGAATAAAATACCCTTGCTACTAATAGTATTGCATAATTTATTTGCACCCCCATTGGATTACTGGGATGTGGCCAAATAGCAAAAGGATTTGAGGATCTGACATCTATGAAACTTCAAAATAATAAACCTGCCAGGAAAAGGAGTAGAAGCATTATCAAGGAACAGATGGACTGCTGCACAAACAGGAAGGAAAAAAAAAATCAACACACCCTCTGAAGGGGAAGTCCAGACTTACAGACTGTTGGATTTTTGAAGGAGTGAAAAGCATATGGAAAAAAAAGGTCTTGTTAATGCTAATCTTCATGGCTCCCAGAAAAGCACTCACCATTGGCTCTAAAGGAAAATATGCAATCATGAAATAGGAGAAAAGCCTTTCCCATAGGTAAATAATTGTTCAAAAGAAAGGAAAAAGGCAAGAGTAAATGAGAAGTTTTCATAGCAAAGGGAATGTCCACAGGGTTCTATTATTTTTCCTTCCAATATATTCATAAGTGATCTGGGAAACGGCCATGACAAAATTTGTTGACAATACCAAATTATTAGGGCTGGTCATACAGATTAAGATTAAGTGAATCAAATGAGGAAGTAGCTAATAGTAATGTCAGTTGAAATTCAAAACAGGTAAATACAAAGCCTTGCACTAAAATAATTCTAGCTTGATGTATGAAATGTTCAGTTCTAAGATGCCTATAACTATTTGGGAATGAGAACTTGGAGACACAGCAGTTCTTAACTGAATGCTTATCACTGTGTGAAAAAAATCCCCAAACAAATAGAAAAGAGAGCATAACTGTATGAATCTGTAATACAAACACTATTAGAAATTATGTCAAGTTCTGATCATCTGTAGCCTGGAAAGAATAACATGACAGAGATAAAGCTTCAGGCAGGAGCAAAAGGGGATGTGAAAGGAATTTAATAATCTAGGACTGCTGAGTTTGAAAAATTAAAAACAATAGAAGATGCAATCACAACAATCATGGGTGGCATTAATAGAATTCTGAAGAAAGTATTATATCTTCCTATGTAAGAACTAGGAAAGTAGGTATTATGTGCAAAATGCAAAACAAAGAATCCTCTCCCTGATAAGGTGTGGGACTTACTGAAACAGAATGATATGAATGTTGAAAATTCAGATGCTTCCTACAGGTTACATTCTTGACAGAAGGAAATTCTCTCACCTTGTATGAGAACAAATAGCCTCTGACACAGGTAGCCCTTCAGCCAAAAACTTTCAGAGTTTGAGAAGAAATTCTGCACATAATGTAATTACTACACCCTTCAATTCACATATAATGGCCAGTGTCAAATGTTACCTCATTGAACTGAAGTATTACACAGTAGACTGTTCTTATGTCCTTATCCTAAACATTTCTCAGGCAAATGAGGACAATGAATCCAAGAAAAAGTAGCAAATTAACCAGACTCTACAGAGCTGAAGTGAAACTGTAAGATAAAGAATATTTTAGTGCACAAGACATACTTCCCAACTCATTTGTCTTGGATGTTTAATGACATTTGTTTACTTACTTTTTCAATAGTTCTTAGCCGTCTGCAGAAGAAGTTGAATCTGAAGATGAAGATGCTAAGGAAGGTCAGGTAAAGATCACAAAGAAATGCAGTAAAGAATATTTCCAGAACAAAGAACAGCTAGCTTATTCTAACTTTAAAAGACCATGTGAAATGTAAAAAGAATAGCAGAATGATACACATACACAACTGAGATTTATAAACAGAAAGGGTGAATGAATTGTTAAAAACCCCTTTTTTATCATTCTTTAGAATTGTGAATCTGACACTATTTACAAGAAAGGACAAACAATCTCTTCTTGCTTTTACCCTTCTCTTAAAAGCTTCAAAAAGATGCCTACAAAATTATTTAGGTGAATTGTTTCAAGTGCTTTCATAGAAATCAAATTAAAACTTCAAATTTTAATGTATCCACACTTCCAACATTTGAGAACAGGAAACAAGTAAATCTGGCTTAGCAAAGCCAGACTTTTTTCTTCCTCCCAGCTACCATGTTCTTTTTGTCAAACACTTTTCAAAAATAGATTTCTGCAAGATTCTCTGCATAATCACATCACTGAAAATCCTGCTGGGCAGCTGTGTAAGATAGTCATTTAAACCATTCTGCACAGGCACTGCGGCCTCTGTATATGTGGTATTTTCTAGAGTAAATTCTCATAAAAATAATTTTTACAGTCATTAGAGGTTTAATTGATGACAACAAAAACATTTAATTTCTCTTATGTGAATAATTATTACGCATTTCATTGTAAAAGCTAAAATCTTGTATGTTTCGTTAAAGCTGAAAAGGCAGAATCAAATAGACAGAGTGTAAGGAAATGCAAGGCTTTGAATAAAACTTTTTGTTTTATTTTTCAAAATACAAAGTCCTTGAAGTAGGGAAAAAATAGGGAGAAACTTCTTAATTGTTACCTTGGCAAGCTCCCTCTACAGAATCAAAAAGAGACAAACCCACAAGGAAGGAAGAAAGTGGAAGACAATTGTCATAGCAACTGTTAAGGACATATTTAACACAGGAAACAATCTGAATAATCTCATTTTTTAAGAACCATAGGACATACAGAACCACCCAATTAAGTAGCATGACATTTTTTTAAAAGAAAGCATACTAAATCTCACTTCAGATTTGTACTTTAGTTGCATAGCTTTTGATTTATTCACTGCATATACAGCCTATAGGGCCATAAACAAAAATAAAAATAGCCAGATCTTCTGTTTGTTTAAATTCCTTAGATCATAATTAAGCCCAAAAATTTTTTCCAGGCTACAGAGAAAAGGTGATAATACTTTTTAAAATAAGGAGTAGATACTTTTGCATTGAAAATAAGGGTATGAGAAGATTAAACTAGTCCAGGTGCAGAGACTAAACATATAACCCCAATTATCCTTTCCCTTTTTGTTGCATGCCAACCTACTATGCAACAAAAGTCGTGGTAGCTTGGAGTAATGCCTTCAATTCATAAAGCCACACTTCTGCTTTAGTCTTGACATCAGCCATTCCCTTAGTTTCAGTCTCAGTTTTACCACATGCATCAATCAAGCTCTGCTAGGTTTCGAGGTTTAAGAGAAAACCCAGACCCTTATTTACCTTCCCTTTGGGTATAGTGGTGCTACAGGTAGCACTTTATGGGCTGTGCTTCTGAAGGAGGGACTTTCAGCCACTACACATTGAAACACTCATTAGCAGGTCTGGCTGGAGAATATTGCTGCTCATTAGTGAAGCTTTATTGCAAACAGAAGAGCGGGAGACAGCAAATATATAATAAATTTTCCATCCTCCTTAAAGAAAGCAAAAGTATTTAGTACAGAAAAAGCCTTATCTTCTAAGAGAAAGTTAAAAGTCTTGCAAAAAGGGAACACTTTCTTCTGCTAGTAAATAGTTTTGATGCTTTTCCTAAGTTTTCAGCGCAGGAGAATTTCCTCCAATAATAGATTGTTTGCTATTCCTCAAGTTTCCAAAAACAATCTGCATTTCCTACAAATCCTTTCCACTGTGTAGCTATTAATACTGAAAAAGTCAAGTAAAAATAATTCATGAGTTAAATAAAAAGGGTGTTTGTTACATAATTGAAGGTTGCAATTTCTTTCTAGTAAGTTAAATGCTTCTATTTCAGATCCTTCAGGAAAAAGGCCTATTATTGCAACTATTATCCCTGCATATTTCTGAAGCTTAAATTCTTACCCTTAGGACTTTCTTCTTCAGCTGCAAGAAATCAAAAATGCATAAACTTATTCCAGTGGAAAGGATAGGTTGTAAATTTGATCTCACTCATTCATTTGCTTTAAAATGCTTTAACAGATCCTAAATTTTAAACCTCATTCTCAAATTGAACCCCAGGGCTGAAGCAGGAGCTTCAGTGGATGTAACACATCTTCCCTTGACTGTACAAACCTCGGATTTCCTCTTTCTCTTTCCCCACTCCTTCTATATTTGTATTCATCTTCCACATCTTTGTTCTTGACTGGTACTGGAAGGGAAATGAGCCACATTTTTGGAACTACCTAAGGCTCAGTTTTGAACTTAAACTTACAATTAACACAAAAAAGTGCCAGCAAAATACTACAGAGGGCAGCAGATGAAACATGCATTATAAAATAGAAAAAGCTTTGCCTCCCACTCTTTCTTAACGTGCTGCATCATGCTTTTCTGTGAGTGGGCAAGGTGCTGGCCCTAAAAACAACAGGGTAGACGTGGGAGGCTGGGAGAATCCATGGAAAAGTGCATGAGTGCATGAGTTGGGAGTGGAATGGCCATCTCAGTGGCAAAGAGAGTCCTTAAGAAACCACTGTGAATTTCACCAAAAATCCTAGTAACCTCACTCCCCAAGAACACACAGAGAAAAGGGAACAGGCTCTGGGCCTAGAGTTTGTCCATCATGTAGTGCAAATATAAGGACTTATAAAGATTTATGGCTCACATTCTGAACTGTCGGGTGTCTAAGATTCCTTCTGGTGTTTTATATTCCTGACCAGCATGGTTTTACTTAATATGTTTAGCTTTTCATCTTGGAATAACTAATTCGTAAGTCAAATGCTCACTTATTGGATTTCAGTTTCATCATTTGTTGTTTCATTTCTTCTGAGGATTTTGTTAAAGCTCTTGATAAAAAGTTCGTGCTATTTTCCTTTTGATACTTGACTGCATTTAATGAAGTTGCAACAAAGAATGTGTTGAAAGAACACGCATCCTCAGCTATTATTGCTTTGTGTTTTCCTTACCTTTCATGTAGGATAAAATGCTATTATTTATTTTCTGTATAAACACATGGAATTATGTTGTGCTTATACAAAATCAGGAATAGCTGAAAATACTAAGGGGTTAAAATGTTAAGCATTGAAGAAAGGAATTAAATTGTGCAAGTGCCAAAATTGCAGATTGTTACTGGAAAAAAAAAAAAAAAGAAAAAAAAAAAAGAAGGTTTATAAAAACAAAAGCAATAATATTTTTCTGTTTATTTCCCGTAGTGGGAACTGTGTATTATATATCAACACATACAGTTTAGATGAATCTCCAACCTGGAAACCCACGAGAAATTGACCTTATTTTACAAAATTCTCAAAAGTTGGTGGTTTTCTTTTTCATTTTGTTATTTTTTTAAACTACAATACAGTAATTATTCCCCTTATAGCCTCAAAATTATTGTAAACAAAAGCATCAGCAGAAATCTGTGAGCAGCTCCAGAAGAATCCACATTAATTTATCTCCTGGAACTCTAAACAGAGGTTAATGAATGAACAGTCCTTGAACCCACGTTGTATCTTGAGTGTATTTGCAAATGAGGGAGATCTGCAAAAGAAGAGAAGGAAATAACTTCCAAAAGGACTCAGAGAATTCCTCTGCCAAACCAACAATTCTCATGACCAAAAGTTACACAAAGTCCAACTGTAATGAACGTGGCCACTTTAAAGTGGTCACTAAATAAACTTCTTCCTGCAGATATTTTTGTGAAGCCTTGGAACACTTCAGGCCCATGATTTCAGCAAAAAACAGGTTATGTATTTGTGAATTATCACAGCAATGATCACTTGTAAGAAGAAATCAGGGACTTAAAACACTATTCAGTGGCAAAACAATTTTTTGACAGAGCATGATTAGCAAGATGACCAACGCTGAATTTTGCCTTTATAGCTAAGGACTAAGTTCCATGTATATGTCCTTTCCTTCAGTGCTGTTATCTCATATTTGTACTTTATTTTTAAATGGTTAGCCATTTATACTTTCAGAAATAACAGAGATACAAAGATTACAAATAATGAAATATAGAAATAGCAAAGAGTAAAAGAATCAATAAAAGGTGTATAATTCATCCCTCTAAGATTTCTATGTATTCTAGTTAGATCTTTTTAATATTTTTTTACTGATAACATTATAATCTATTATTTATCTTTCCGTAGTCATTCCTTTTTTTCTAAACTAGGTATTTCTTTCTGCAAACCAACCTAATAATCACCAAAGCAGTGAAATTACAGTGTTCTACAGCTGGGAGAAATAACATTTGAAACAAAACAGACAATGGAAACTTATTGTGTCACTAATATGAGATAAGTATGAATAAATTATGGTTTCAAACAAGGAGTAAAAAAATTCATATTAACTAAAAGAACAAAATTAACAAGAAACTTGATTAAATCCTTATAAAATGATACATGAAAACTTTCTGAAAAGTGAACCAAAATGCAGCATAAGGAGACAATCAGTATTTGCTTTAAAGCCACACTCCTGTTACAACCCCTCAAAAAAACTAATAGAGACACAACCTATTTTACCTGTTGTGGACACACTCCCTACGGAAATATATTTTTACAAATTACTGTATATATACAAGAATGCATCTCATAGCAACACTGACAAAATACTGGTTACAACCATGATAAAATACTGGTTACCTTTAACATAGAAAAAGTTTATTACCACTCTAAATACAGCACCAAAAGGGTTTCGAAGCCTACCCATTCTTCTTGTCATATAACCATGCTTAGAGCAGGGCTTACTAATGGAGGTAAAGAGAGAGAAAAATTCAGTATATTTGCATGAGCAGTGGTGCATGTTACAAAAGAGAATGAAATTATCTTTGAAAAGTCAGTAGGAGCAGAGCATTAACACATTGGCTCCATGGACTGGATAAATAAAGACTGATTTCTTACTGCCCCTTGTAGTGCAAGGATGGGAGGATGGGGAGACAACAAAGAAACTTGGGAGGCAACAGATTTGAAACAGTGAAAAGGGAGATGGTGATCATACCATGTGGGCAAGGGTTGCAGCATCTTTTCCCAGGGTGCTACGGGTGCTTAAGGTTTCAGATGAATTCAAAGGACAACAGAATAAATTATTAGAAGACATAGTGGTTGAGGTTTATTAAATATAGAAAAAAAAATCACAGTTTTGGAAATCTCAGCCACATACTGGAAAAATACCTTGCCAAAGTATCATTAAATGAATCCTCTGGAGATTTTCTGCCTGGGAACCAAATCAACCTGTCCCAAGAGAGGTATGGAAGACATAACTCCAAATCCAATATAATATAACTTAAAATATCCTTGTGTTTAAAAAAATACCGTAAGCAAGTCTCATTTCATAAGCATATTTTGAAATTTTAGAACATAGAAATGCACTGTCCCTTATTTCTTTTCAGTACAAATGAAAGTGAAGTCACATTTTCTGAGTTAAATCAAAACCAAAAGAACAAAAGCAACTTGTTTTGTTTGGAGGCTTTGGTTGCTTGGAAGCACTGGAGAGCTGAGACTAAGTCAGACAGCACAACTCATGGTTCATTATGTTTCCTCTGTGCCACTGTGACAGCTCAGTCATTTGTCTTTAAATCTGCAAACAAGAAAAGAAGTAGTTTGTGAGTAATAAAATTTAAGAAGCTCACCTTCCCGTGTCTTCTTATTTTATTTCTGAATCTTCCCAATCTGTCAGTTTTCTTTTCTTTTCAGTGGGGCATTCACACTTCCAGTGTAGAATCTGGTGTCTGATAAGGCAGTTGAGCTGGTGTGACAGTCTTTATCAGAACATATGGGTTTAAAAATTTGTTTTTGAAAGATGCTCCAGAATTTAAGGTGAAGGAAGCAAACAGGTTTATATGGGAAAAAAAATCTGATTTTCAGTCTATATCTCTATGGTGCTTTTTGTAGGTTTTAGTTCGTTTGTTGGCTGGTTTGTTTGGGGTTTTTTATCCATGATAGCTGGTGGAAGACCCTGGGTCTAATTTCCCAGGACTAAAAGTATGGCGTCATCTCCCAAAACAAAAAGCTATGGTAAAGTTATGCATAGATCAGTGAACAGGAAAAATCTGTGGGAAACAATGTCAAAGGCTTCATTAAGGTCCAGGTAGACAATATCCACAGCCTTTCCATCATCCACTAAGAGGGTCACCCTGTTGTAGAAGGAAATCAGAGGAGAAAAGGTTTTACATAGTTTTATTTTTAATATATTCATATTTACAGATATAGGAATATTATAAAATGAAGTCACATGAGCCTTGCTAACCTACAGTAAGAATATATATACATATACACACCTTTAAATCAGGAGCTCCAGGACAAAGGTCTTTTTACAGATTAAACCCATTCTTACTAGGCTGTATGTCCTATTACTGGTACGGAATCTCCTGTCCCAGACTAATAAGCTAATCAATAGAAGCAGAAAAGTAAAGAATAAAATCTGTGTGTGTGAGAGTGTTTGAAAATCATTCTGTATTTAGGCATGTTGGGAGTACTGGGCACTGATTTGATTTCACAACACAAGACAGGCTGACAGCAGAGAACTCATTTATCCTTAACACTGAGCACCAAGTAAATATTCAGCCTTGTTGTTTGAATGTTCTGTCTGGATACACTGCTCACATATTACATCTGATTATAATGCTTTGACCAAGCTCATCTACAACTACCAACAAACCTTTGTGAGTGAAATTCCTCAGTCATTTTTCTCTTTATATCTTCCCCCAACACCCTTGGCATGGTCGTGGTGGGGTGTGCAGCCCCCTGAGGGGGGGATGAGGCTGGGGATGGGATCAGCTCCTCTCCCAGTCTCAATCCTGTGTGGTGACAGTGCTGCAGAGCAGTTTGTTCACACCCAGCTGGGGACACACCACGATGCCACCGTGAGCAGGTCTGGTTTGCTGAAGATTTACCAACTTTTGTGGAAGGACCTGAACACAAGGTTCGAGTGCAAGAGACCCCCTCAACCCTCTGGTGGTCTCTGACACTTTAATGTTGGCTCAACTCTAGCTGGGACCCCCTGTAGCAAGCCCAGCTGGGCCTGGGATTTGCTGCTCAAGCAGGACTGCAAGCTCCCACCTCCCTCCCTTCCTCCCAGCCTCCTCCCACAAACTGGTAATTAGCACGAGTGTAGGATTGTATTAATTGCAGCAATTGTCATGTTTAGATTCATGGGTTAATTGGTAATATCTGGTGTAACGTTTTCCCCTCTGGATATTTTTGATCACAGTAATTAACCTCCCCTATCCTGGGGAACAGATGCTCATTGCTGCATTCTCCAGCAGCCCCCAGTGAGGATGCTGGGGGGTCCCTCTCCACAGGTGCCACGGTGGCTCTGTGCTGCAGGGTGAGGATGCCCTGTGGCATGTCCCATCCATAGATTTAGCTGACATTTTCTCAGGAAGCCCAGGAAAGAAGCAGCCATGCTCTCTTGCCTTTGATCCAGTGACTATAAAGTCACTGCCAGTGATGCACACTTTTAGGAAGAGGCTGGATTTTTATGGCCAACTCTGCTTTCCTATTATTTCTGTCTTGACAAATGGAAGTGGAGATGGGACCAGGAGTGCCTTCTGCTTCCCCTCCTGCAGTATTGATGGTAAATGATGATGAATGTCCCTCTCTGGCTGTAGCTGGGATCAGAAAGGAAAAAAATCATGTTTGAAAAGGTCAGCTCAGCTTTCCAGCAAGGGCTGCTGTCTACCCTGTGATGTGATCTGTAAAGGCAGGTTTGCTCTTCCCACATTTCCAAACCTATTCTCTCTTCCCAGTGTGGGGTATATCTCAAAACAGCACATGCTCAGTGGCTGGAGAGCCAACTCTTCAGTCAGCAGCTCTATCGGGGTGATCTTTCTATACTGCTAACAAGGATTTAGATTTTATTAAATTTCCTCCCACTGGGCACAACCCAGGAACTGTAACTGTGGCAGGAGAATGGATAAGTCAGGAATCTGTGGCTGAGAGCCCTAGGACTAAAACCATCCCTTGGCATTCCTTGTGTTTCTATCCTCAGCCTGGGTGAGGAGCTGGGCTTTTCAAAGGTGTTGAACAGGGACCACTACAGGGATTTGCTGCTCTTCAGTTCCAACAGAATGGGGGAACCTCTTCTGAAAGACCCAATTCAATCTGAGAAGAGCACAACTTGCTTCACTTTCTAATTGCAGCTTTATCCATTTTCTGCTGTAAATAGGAGGTAAGGTGAAAAATCAGAGGAGCAGCTGCAATGGTACGGGCCAGGTATGCATCATGGGGGGCTACAGTTCACAAAATTCTAGGAAATTCCATCAAAATACCCAAAATTCCATCTGAATGGTTCCAAAATCCCATGAAAATAGCCAAAAAGTCCTCAAAATCTCATCAAAATAGCACAAAAATCAGCACAAATTCCACCAAATCCATGCAAATCCACACCAAAATGTCCTAAAATATCTCCAAATTCCCCAACATTCCCCTAAACATAACAAAATTCCATCAAAATACCCTAAATTCCTACCAAAATACCCCCACATAGACAAAAAATACATCCAAAATATCCCAACATCCGTGTGAGCTCACATAAACTCTCACAATAATATCCCAAGAATCCCATAAAATTCCTCCCAATTCCACTCAAAATCCCATCAAATTCCCACCACAATGCCCCTAAATCACCCAAATGTACACAAAGTACTTGAAGAATCACACAAATACCCCCAAGTCTCACATAAATATCCCCAAATTCACATTAAAAAATCCCCAATTCCTTCCAAAATCCTACAAAAGCCTGAATTCCATCAAAATCCACTCAAAATACCACCAAATCCACCAAATCAACAAAAGTAATGCAAAATTTACCCAGGTCTGCAAAAAATATCCCAAAATTCATTCAGAATAGATGAAAATTCTCCAAAATTCTCCCCAAGTTCACATAAGATGCCGCCAAATTTATAAAAAATCTACACGTAATAACTCTAAATCATGAAAATTTCAACCAACTCTCCAAATGTCCCCCAGTATCTCAAAACCCCATGAAAGACACCCAAATACTCTACAGTCATTAAAATTTGCCCCAGTCCCCTCAAATTCACCCCATTTCCCTCCTACTCCCCCAATTTGGGCTCTAAAAATCAGGATTTCAGCCTTTAAACCAGTTGTATCCAGTTTGAACCAGATGAACTTTTCAAATTCGGATTGAACTGGTTGGAACTGGTTTGATTGATTTAATCTGGTTTGGTTGTGATTGGATTCAGTTTTAACAAGTTTGGAACTGGATGGATCGAGTTTGAACCTGTTGGATCAGGTTTGAACTGGTGGAATCTGGTTATATCCTGTTTGATCCAGTTCCATCCTATTCAAACTGGCTTTATCTGGCCTGGATTGAACTGGTTGGAATCGGTTGGAACCGGAAATAAAAAATGAATGTGTCTGGAGCAAATAAAAAATGCTCCTAATAAGATAGAGCTATAAATGCATTTAAGTGATTGATTTTCTCTGTGTGTTTACCATCTAATCACACAGGCTGCTCATTAAAAAATGCGTGTCCCAGGAGCCCAGGTCTCCATCTGAAATGCCAACAAACACACCTTGGCACAAATGCCGAGTGACAAATAAAAAAAGAAATTAGCCATCTAAATAGCATTTAATGAGATTTAAATGACAAAAAAGAAACAAAATAGTAGTGGGAGAAGGTCAGGAAAAAAAATCAGGTAAATCTCCATCTGGCTTTAGTACAGAAAAGAAAAATGACAGGGAAATAGATATTGAGCAAAGAAGATGAGTCACTATCACTGAGTTGGAGGGCAGAACTTGGTTGGACAGTGGGAAACATCTGAGCTCTTTATGTTCTTTGTAAATGAAACAGAAAAATGAAATACTATTATAAGATGGAAAAGCAGATATTAAAGAAACAGAAGTATAATCAAGCTCTCTAGGATTTGGTTTTAATTGGTTAGCATCAGCAAACATTGTATTTTTTCTGGGTTTGACTATTTCTGAGGATACCTTTTTCATTATTGTAATTTCTGGACAGTACAGCACCAAGTCTTAACTTCTAGAGAGACAGTTCTGAGTCTCCAAAGCTGACCAAGGAAAGAAAGGTTAAAACCACCCAGAAATTACAGTCACTAATAAGCATCAGCCATCAAAACTTGGTTTTACACATATTTTTAAAGAAAAAATACAAAATTTAATCCTGAATATCTTAATTATAACAAAATTGTCAAAGCCTATATGCACTAGAAAATAAAATGTGGAAGTAACAGAAATGGGGCAAGTAGTACAGACTGACTAATTAATGCTAAGCACAATTATAAAGTGCAGTTATTTCAGGATGCAGTAGTAAACAGACCACCAAATACCTCCTGAGTCAGCAAGATATGATTCTGTGCTATTTTTAGATGAGTTTTTGGTAAGTGGCAAGGATAGAAAAGGAAAGCTGATTGCAGAAAATAACCTTGAATGTGGTGATCATGAGTGAATTCAATTTAAGCAGAGATTAATAAGCTATAAGTTTCTATTTCAAAGAGACAGACTTTTGGATAGCAGAGTCATCTGGGCTGCACTGATCACTGAATGTAGGAAGTTCAGACTCCTCTTAGTCAAAAAGTGAAAGAAAAAATGTGGGATTCATGTCATATGGACAAAGTAAAACTCCCAACACAAAGGGTCTTCTCCTGATTTGCCCTGATTTGAGTAGCTACATCAAATTCCATTACTATCAAAGGTGTAATGTACCCAAAACAATTTTGTGTTTGCAGTGCTCCCTGTTAATTTGTGATCATTCATCTTAAAATGGCAAGATTTGCTCTCAGAAAGCCCAAGATCTCTGTACTCTATAAATAGACTGTGCTTTTCTTAATATTAAAAAGTCTGATCTTGGCAGATGTGTTGATGAGGCAGAGTGCCAGTCTTTGAAAAACACTTGGTATTCATCATTAACCAGATTATTGTGTCCTTGCATACTCACAAAGTAGTGGATGTCGAAAATATTCTCATGACTGACCACAAAGAAAGATTTTTTCCACTCCAATATATGAGACAGAAACAAAATGTCTGGAAACCATCTTTAGGCTGCACAGACTTTCCCGGGTTCCAGCTGTTGCCATGATAACTGGAATAACTGACCACATGCCAAAAATCCTCAAAACCCACTAATAGGCTAAAGATGAATGGAAAACTTGCTGTAAACAAATACATTTTTAGCAGATGGAATATCACAAATTAGTAACAGAAGAGGATGGTGACTTCTAAATGAACTCATTTATATTGTATCAGTTTGCTCTGGTCTGTCAGGAGAAATTCTGTCATCTACGTACCTGCCCTGTGAGAGCCCAAATGTGTAAGCAATACCATTTGTACCTGCCTGACACAAATGTATATACAGTCAGAAAGTGACATTGCAGTAAAGAACTTGATTACTTGGGGTTTGTTTTTTTTGTTTGTTTGTTTGTTTGTTTGTTTTTTGAATCGGAGACTCTAAAGGAAAAACCTTAATTACTGGACAACCAGTAGGTTGAATTAAAGTAGAACAGAAAGTAGAGGAACGTACTTAGCCATTAGCAGAGAAGTAGGAAAAAACCCCATTCGTTTGAAACCAGACACAAATTTATGTTATCGTTTTTCCATAAATTCTTGAAGAATCATTGTTTTGGGTCACAACATTTTTGTCATTATCTAAGAAAAGTAAGGTGTGGTCACATGGAAGTGGAAAAACTATGTGCCAAAACCAGCATCCAAAACAAGGGAGTTTATCTGCACATAAAAAGAGGGAAATTTCAGTACGGTTTTGTATTTCTCCCAAATGGTCACAATGTTAAATTCTGTATAAAATTATAAAACCGTTTCAAAGCCCAGGTACCAGTTCAGGATTGAACAGAATGACTGTCCTCTGAAAATCTCAAAATTAAGACACAATTACTTTTTCTGTTATTACATTATGCCGACATAACATCAATAAGAGTAAATGTGAAGCTAAATATATTAATACAGCTGATACATCTTACTGTTACATCAATAAGTGACTCTGTCCCAACTTTAATATTTCATATTGACAAAATATCAGTGACTAAACCATCACTGTAAGCATCACTTCTCTTGTAACTATAAACCTGTATTTGAACTGAAACCTTCTCACAATTCACTGATTTCTCCCAGGATTATATATTTAAAAAAAAAAAAAAGAAAAGATAAATATATAGATGCCACAGACTTTAATACCATCTATTTAATTCCATAGTAAGGTTGCATGCCAAGCAGCCTTGATTTTTTTTTTTTTTTTGACTGTAGACATACTTACAGGTCTTGTTATACTGTTTACCATAATTTTAATAAATTATGCTAAAATATCATGTTACTTGCTTTCAGAATTGTCAACTTTGATATTAGCATTAATGGCACAATTCCCACAGATTTAATAGATAGCCCAAAGCTCAGTGGCCAATCTGTCATTTTTAACAGGCAGTATGTCAAACCTCTGGTGATATATCACTATATATGAAAATATTTTATCTCATAACCTACAAATATAAAATAAGTAAATAGGATCCTGTCTTTTTTTTTACTATTTTACTTCAGTTTTGAAACGGCAGTCTTGTGTTTTTCTGTTTTATGATCAGCTTTTCAAGCTAAGTCACTGAACAAAGTCACTACATGATCATGTATTCTAAAAACCTTTTCCCCCATGTGTAGATAGGCACAAAACATGTATCATACATGTCTTTTAGAAATAAATATGTAATGGTGTTCCAAAATTACATCAATGTTACCTGGTTTTCATCTCTTTGCATGGCTTAATTCTTGGATTAGCACGGGGATTAGATGCCAATTTTGCCATAAATGGCTATTCTTGTAATGCATTTAGGAGAATTACAGATGCAGGAGAGGAACGCAAGCAGCTCTGAGAACATAAGGAAAGAAGGAGTGAGATTAAACAGCCCCCAGAATGAAGTAAACTCGTTTGGGAACTAGTAAGGAGAGACAAGGTGATTTGTTTCCATGTGCTGGGGTGAGATCTCTCATTTACTACAAATCCATGGGAAGAGACTGTAAGCAGGACTTTGATTTCAGTTTCAATGAGAGGAACTGGTCTGGAAGATGTTTGAGTAACTGCTCACAGAAAGTAGCCCACAGGTCCCATTAATGGAAGATTATTAGTTCCTAATGAAAACCAGGGGTTTATTTCATTTTTCAGCGTGATTTTACACAGGCAGAAAGAGCCCTAACAGCAACCTGTCTTTATTCATCAGCTCTCCTTGACAGGGGAGACAGAGGCCAGGAGGTCTTCAAGAATATGAAGTGAAGAGGAAAAATAAATGCTGTCCTAGATAGGTGAATGCAGTGCTACAAAGCTGGCCATGGCCTGTGAACCCAGCCCTTCTGCTGTAACCTCATCAGCACTCAGGGGCAGGGGGTGAATTCACCTGGGAAAAGCAGAGTGTGCCCCAGAGGAGCTGTGCAGGGCTCTCCTGGGAACTCCTCTGCTGTCAGTGGCCAGTGGGAATCCTCCCAAGAAAAGAGGAGGAAGGAATTCCTGCTACTTGCTAAGCACAGGGGTGGTAACTGCTCACACAGGTGGAAGAAAGCCCCTCAGGCACTCTTTACATTCTCTTTTCCTTCTGACATTTTATGTCAATAAAAAGTCTACACAAAATGAGGGTCTTAAAAAATAAGCTGAGGATTTAAAATGCAGCAGTTACTATTACAGTCACGTTCCTACGGCTTCTGTCCTCACCCACAGTAGCAGATCTTTGGAAAAAAAACTTTGTGATACCTTGCTTGTAAATTGTGTGATATAAAACTAAGTTCCTTGCCCTTCCTTGGCAAAAGGAAATATAAAAATCACAACTATAAATACTGCATCCATCATTTAAAAAATGTATAGCTTTTAAGACAGTATCACACATGGTGAAAACAGATCAGGAAAACAGATTGAGGCTTTTTAAACCATTGGTTTTATCCTGCCAGCTGCACTTATTCCCACTGTCATTTACTATCAGCATTTTAGTGTTCAAAAAAAGTGTAAAGGCTCAAACATATTCTTGAAAAATAGTATAAGCTGCATGCTAATGAAGTCACTCTTCCTGAGGGTCTGTCTCCTGCTATTTGTCAATAAAGACATTTAAGTTTCTACAGTAAATACCGTCTGCTCCTAAGAACATATTGCAAAGCAGCAATAAGAAATAGGAGAATAACAAGTATCAGGCATTGTTACTTTGTTAAGAGAAACACAAGTGACTCCCTCCATCAATCACCACCTCTGCCCCTCCCAATCTCCTGAAATTAGCATCTAAGTAATTGATGTACCATTCAAGAATTTGAATTCCAGAAAATGGCAACGCAAATATTATATAGCAGACAGATCATTAAAACAGCAGAAATATTTGTGAACTGTAAATAATGAAACAGAGAATAGGATTTTGCCATCATTCTCAGCAGCACATAGAACAATTTTAAGAAGCTGAAGCTGACATCTGACTGACTTCTTAGCAAATATTACCCCTGGCTGCACTGGCTGATTCCACTGGAATATCTGAGACTGAAACACTAACTGACTGCTGCCAAGGCAGGACTGAGACTTGGCTTTTATATTGCTACTTACTGTGTTTTGTTCTGGTTTTGTTTGTTGCTTGGTTGCTTTCCTTCAAAAATTAATAAATTGTGAAAGTATTTGCATTTCTGCTTTACATTATCTCAACACATAGTACATAAGGAAAAAAAAGTATGTAAATACTTTCTAGTGGCCTAAATAAGATTTATGTACTCTTATCTCTCAGCATTGTTCTTCTGTGCAATAAAAGCCATGAGAAATATGTGAAGATATGAAGACAGGGATAGCCAAGAGGATATACAAGTAATTTAGTTTTTATCCCAAAAATAAACAGCACCATTGCAGTGTGCATAGATAAGCACTGCTCCAGTTCCATTAGGGGGTTGTGCTGCTCTCTATA
Source organism: Taeniopygia guttata (assembly GCF_048771995.1). Taxonomy (NCBI): domain Eukaryota; kingdom Metazoa; phylum Chordata; class Aves; order Passeriformes; family Estrildidae; genus Taeniopygia; species Taeniopygia guttata. Next base: position 10,354,777 of record NC_133024.1, read on the forward strand.
TGGCTTGATATTTATCATTCATTCAATGACCTTCAACCATTTACTTTGCTGCATTACCTTGGTTCCTTCTTAGAATAAAGGCCAAGTTTTACAGAATTAGAAAATATTAGGTTTTTTTCTACAGTAGCTTTACATTTGCCCTGCAAAGCAGGGCAGCACACTTTCACTGTGGGGCATTCACACAGATCACCCAGTGACCAATGTTTTTCTTAGGTAATCACAGGACTTAATCCAATCTTTAAAGTACTCATTGCAAAGTTGTGTTACTCTGGGAATGAGACACACACCCCCAGGACGTTTGAGTAGTACAAGACCGGAAACAGCAAGTATTCAACCTGGTTCAAATGAATATATGGACATAAGCAGGTGCATTTTAAACCCCTGAAGCTCTCTGGAACTAGCCCAGAAGGAGAAGTTGGCTTGCAGGAAGGTCCCACCTCTCCTTGGGTAGCAGTAGGACATTTCTGCAAGTCGAGGACATCACCTGGCTGAAGGCAGGGGTGTGAATAATTCCTACAGGAGTGATTAGTGCCAGCTGCATTCAGTAAGAAGAGAAAGATGAAGCCATATTTGCTGATATTTGAACAGAGGGATGTGGTGTTACCTTCAGGAGAAGGTGTTTTACTGAGATTAAAAGGAAGGGGAAAGGGAAAAAAAGGCACACCAAACCACTTGGAACATATGAAGTACAGCCTTTGCAGTCCCACTAGGCAGGATAACACTTAGAAGGGCTGTTAGCCTCCATATGACAGATCAGCAGAAGAGGTCAGGGACATATTTCAGCAAAGCAGTATATCTCAGCTCGGCAGAAGGAAGCATTTTAATCTTCTTTGGGCCATTCACTGGGCTAAATCAAATGATATAAGCAATCATTACAGAGTTTAGGAAACAGGGCTGCACTTTAAGTCCCTGGATTCCTGCAGCTGTTGCTAGAAGTAAATCAAAATTAGGGGGCAGCCCCAGTGCTAGAGAGTTTCCTTGAGAAAGACTGAGGGATCACTTAGGATATTGGAAGTTAAAGCGAGGAGTCAGTCTGATTCTGCAATAGTTGAACAGACCTGAAATGGGGCTGAAAAGACAAAGAAGTATTTAGAGAGGTTGCTTGCACACTTTATTTTTAATGATAGGGTTAAAATGATGAAAGAGCTTTCTTGTCCATTTTTTTTAAATTAAATTTACAATCAAATATAAGACTCAGAGAAGAGTTAAAAACAGACAGTGAGGATATGTAAAGTATTTTGTATTCCTCTAGTATTTCATTTAGGTTTTAAATAAAAAAAAATGCAACATTCAAAATGAAATGACTAGTTTCAACACAGTCTAATTTTATGCAATTTAGATCATTGCATGGATGAAAATTCCATTTTCCCACCCTCTCCAAATTGTAGGTGAGGGCAGGTAAGAGGGAGGGAAGATTTTAGGGAGGGAGGACAATCTAGCTAAACTGTCCCACTGATTGGGTGGGGGTTGGGGGGGAGGGGAATATCCTCTCTGCAATGTCAGGAAAAGGCAGAAATCAAAATTACAATATTAAAAATAAATGGGACTCATACATTTTGAGAGGGATGCCTTTGTCCTAGAGAAATGAAATAATATGAATTCTTGGTCAGTCTGGGATATTTATAAAGGTGTCTGTGTTTTTGTTTTCCTTTATGCATACTCATTGCCTGTTAGGAACATTTATTCAGTTTCACAATAAACATCTCATGCCTCTATGTCCTGCAAGGTCAACTCAGCTTATGAAAACCAAGCTGCTGTCTGTCTCCCTTACCTCATCACTAAAATTCCCAGACAGAGCAGAAACTCCAAAACTCATCAAAATACTATCAGTTAGACTGGAGAGAATTAGAGCTGAATACTAATTTTAATACCCCTATTATGTATGCACGAGATAACTATACTTGAGGTAGAAATAAGCAATACATCTTGAAGGACTCTTGTTTATTCACTCTTCCCCAAAAGGAAAAAAGTAACGATTCTATCTAATGAAGTGAGAAGGTGAAGGTAGTTTTACTTTGCGAGTGAGATACTTAATGAGGCAATATCCTCTTGAATCTTTGAGATAAGCTCGAGGTCAAAAGTAGACAAATTAGCATAACATTCATATTAATATATTTCAGAATCAGATACAGAAACAACCTGCACTCTGAAACCTGCCTAATCACAGAGAGCTAATTTTCAAAGGAGTTTTGGCACTCATTATGGTGATGGATGACAGAACTAAAAACATCAACATTTCCTTGAGATCTGCCATGCTTTGTAGGCACTTCTCTTATGTTTTTCATGAATTGTATTTTATATTTTTCATGATTTATTTAGATACCCAGAGAAGTAAAATGAGGTTCCTTGAGGAAGGTATTTTGGGATGCTGCAACACTGCCATTGTATACTTGCAACACGGATAATCCAGTGTGGTACTGTATTCTAGTACCCAGAAGTTGCTATTCTAAAGCTCTTATTATCACATCACAATGAGAAATACACATGCAAAATATTCTGTACAAGAAAGAAACTGCTATTATTTGGGAGCTTTCTCACATGCACGCATACAAACACCCCTCTATTCTCATAGCTGTGCACACAGACTGTAGCCACTAAATGGAAATTATTTAATTGCCTTCCTCTCCTCTAAAATGAATTTAAATATTGGTATGCCCCAAAATATTGGCAGCTCTGGGTTAGCACTACTGATGCTGTCCAGTAAAAAGCAGAGAGAAGGGAAAGGATGTGTGGAAGATGCTATTAAGAAAACCCCCAAATAATAAAATCCAGGAGTGAAAACAAAAAGGCTCCTATAATTGTTTGCTTAAGTTTTCTTAAGAAATGGATTCTATTGGTGAGATTGCTTTAGGCTGCTCACAGTCCTATGGAGCTCATCTGGACTAACTTAGTGCCCTTGATTCCAGGACATAGTGCATTCCTTGCAGCCTCCAAATTCACTGCTGCTGGAGAAAATTAATTTTAAAATATAGTATTAATCCTTAATAAAAATGAAATGCAGCCCTTTGCACTGCAAGCACTGGGTTTGGATAAATAGGTATTCAGGGCTTCATCTTAGAAGTGTGTTAAACATCATTGGAGTCAATGAACACGCTCAGCTTACGCTGCCTACAAGGGAAACTGATGTCTTTTGGCATCTTCTGCACTCAGGCTCTTTTTGATTACAGTGAAAAGGAACACAAAGGGCTCCTGCCTCAGGCAGCGCAGATTAGCCAAAAGCAGATATGCCTAAAAATAAGAAATGACTGGAGAGTGCAAGGCAGCGGCAGGGATGATGGGAAGATTTATCCCACAACTTACTGGAAGAGAAGCTGGCCGTGGGCCTACAAGCAGCAGAAGCAAGGGAAGGGCCACGTCTGATCAGACATGAGAGCAGACAGCGTGCTGGCAGGGGAGGACACAAACCTGACAGCTGGGAGTCAGGTCACAGCTTCCCTCTCCTGCCCCAGAGCCTCCCCTCTGCCTCTCCTTTGGGATGGGAGGGGAATCTGCAGCTCACGGGGCGCCACAGCGATGGATGCTGCTGCAGCATTTGGTACAGTGGGCACTGCTGGAAGCGCTTCAGCACCTAAATGCTATTTCTGCACAGTTTCACAACATTGCTCCTCTTGCCTGAGCTTAAGACTCCTTTTCTTGCTGGCTGTTTGCTGAACAAGTTCTAGCTGTGGTCATCTCTGCCTGGGCTGTTTAGGGCTGAACAAGTTACAGCCCAACACAGCAGATGAGACATCTCACACCACTGTACATCACCAAGAGCTGACCTCCACTGGTACCTTCCAGACCTCTCAGTATAGTACTGGGTTTACAGGACAAGGCTGGGACAGTGGGGTGGCTACAGGGCTGGCCCATATTGGCAAAAAAACCCCAAAAACCCAACCCCCCAAAAAACCACCTCAAAAACAAAAAAGCATTACCAAACCAGAAAAAAATAAATACAATAAATCTGATTCCTCCCCCCCACAAAATTTTTTCTGTGGCTAAGAAAATTGCTTGTTTGAACCTTTTGTTCTTCTCAGAATGTAAATATCCCCCCTTAGTATAGGTGAACAGAAAGTTTCCTATCAGTTATCTCGAAAGCCTATAACACAACAAAAAGAAAAACTCAATTAATGGTATAGGGGTAGGTGATATTTTTTTTCCTCACTGTCTTTACAGAGTGCTTCATCTTGTATCTTTAAGCATTATAGATTCACAGGCATTATGCAAAACATTATGAGGATAATCGGCACAATGGGGGTTCACTATTTAATGAAAGTAACTCTCTTGTTTTTAATTATAGCATTTAAGATCATCTTATTGTCAAGTGAAATACAACCTTGCATTTTGTGATTTGCCTAGGATTTAAGAAATATCCCATCACCTTCTTCTTTTACAATAAGTACCATCTCCCACATTTTCAGGTAACTGCATACATGTTAAATACTCTCTCTAGGAGCTTTCCAAAGTCAGGACTAAAAAGCAAACAAATCAAAGGCCCTGTACAAACTTCCTACTGGAAAATATTTTACTAATTTTAAAACACTGTAAAAGAAGCAGGGCAGACATTCAGTTTTAGGTATCTCACTCCAAAATGTTTTAATTTCTGGAATATACTGTTCCTCACTTTTTGCAGTTTCTTCCTCCTAAAAAATAAGTCCCATGAATAAAAGAGCCCCAGTGCTAGACTATTTGAAGCAGACACTTCAGCAGCAGGTAATTAGATTTCACACATTTTATATTTTCAATTATTTCATTTACACTATAATCAATGTTTTTCACATGTAAGGAACATTATATTAAACTAGAGATTTCTATCTTGAAAGAAAAGAACAGCAAACAAAAGAACAAAAACCATTATTAACAAAATGTTCCAAATCCTGTTTGCATAGAGATATGCACTAAAACTCAGCACCAGAGGAAAGGAATTGTATCCAGACACGCACACGTTTCAAAAAGCAAACCATAATTGCTGTGTTTAATGTTTGTATCTTTTGTGTATATTTTAACCATATTCACAATTTGCAGAGCTATTTGCCTGATGGCATTATTATAAATCTATTAAATCCATCCTTTGGACAGATGGTGCTATAAAATACCATTGTATCTGGGAAGAGGTGTCTGAAGAAGAGTGTATGTGTAGGCACACATGTGATGACACCTAGAAGACCACAAAAGCTATTTAACACAGATAAGTACACCAACTGGGAGGCCCAGTTTCCCAGCTTGGCTAATCACTGTGTCTTTTTCATAATATCAAATGCCATCTTTGCAATGCTTGTAAAATTATACCCACTGGGTTTTGGAATAAAGAAATCCACTGGTATCTCAGCAGTATCTTTTCCCTGAAAGTTCTGTATTCCTAATGGATGACCTGTTTCAGCAACAAAATGATAAATAATGTGTCATGTTATTTAGTTTCTTAGTACTTTCAGATGGATTGCCTTCTTTTTTTTTTTTTTTTTAAGGTTGAAAAATCTGTTATTGGTATAAAAACCCAATAAAATTTTAAATATTTATTTTCATCATACCATCAGCAGTAACAATATTTATTCATTGTCTTTAACACTATCTTTTTCATGCAAATATGCAACAGAAATAATAAAAAAAACCCAATAATATATTATTTTATTTGAGGTATATAAGAAGCTGGCTCCAAGTGCTGAAATTTGTACAACATGTTGGCATAGTTCAAGGAGAGCAAATTTGCAATGAATGATGATAATTTGCACTGAAAGAAATTAGTGCCTATTTTGATTAGGAATTAGCCTTCTGTTCAAATTTCAGCAGAGTAATGTATTCATTCCTGGTTAGAGCATTAGCTGGGTTGAAATGGTGAGAAAAAAGCTTGTGGACAAAGGGGAAATTAAAAAGTAAAAAGATCAAAGAGCAATTTCTCTACTGCAGTAATAAGGTAACTTACATGGTTCAAACATATCAAACGGCTCAAACAATGTGTAAAATTGAAATGCACATTTACCCGACCTTTTCTGTGGTAGGAACTCCTATTGTTCAATTTTTAGGATTACATTGTTCAGTATTTGGGATCACATTGCTCATCATGCCTTTTTGCACCTAATCACACCCAAATTGCTCAGTTTGAGAGGCAGGTAGAAAAGCTGCCGCAGGACAACATGCAGTAGCTGAGGATGTGTTATATACTTCATAATTACATACATACAAATACTGCACAGTAAATTTTTCCTTCCTTCCCACTAGCCCTGGTATGGAAAAACAATTCATTAATCATCTTAAAGCAATTAATGTTAAACCTTGAGAAACAGGCTTCAGAGCTACTGAAATCTTCAGCTGCCTCACTACTGTTCCTACCCGGGGAGCCACACTGGACAGGGCTACAATTCTTTCAATTTCTATCTGGGAAAAAAACATTTCCAGAAAGAATTGACTAGAAAATCAGCTTTATGCATTAAAATCCCAGCAGAGAACAAATGAATCCTGAGCAATCTCTCCTCAGCAAAAGTCAAAGTGTTGACTATGATGAAGTGGAATCTGGAAGGGTCTGCCACTCAAGTGTGCAAGCTCTTTGAGGAGTTAATCTATGAGAGAAGCTTAAAAAAACGCCAGTATTTCTGTTGTGGTGCTTGCTGTCAAGGCTCTGACAGTTTACCTCGGCACTGAATCTTCAGAACAAAGGAACTAGGTCATGAAACAGAAAATTTAAGCATATTCCCCATGAAACTCACCTGAAAAGATGAGCATTCAGGTTACTAAGTCAAGGACTGAAAAATCTGAAAATGACAAATTTAGGGCTGCATGCTCAACTTTCATTCTTCCTCTTTGTATATCTGCACTGTTGAAATACTAATTCTATGACTGCAGAAATAATTTTATGTAAAGACTTCAGCTGATGGCAAATAGGACTGCTGTAATTTAATTTAAAATTATTAATAAAACAGGGGTTTAAAATATTGAATACAGTGCTTATCCACTAGTGTTTTTGTATCCACCCCTACAGCCCCAATAAGCCTCTACCACCCCAAGCTCCTTGCTGCAGTCACCTACCTGCCTTCTTTTACTGCCTCAGTTTCCCCATTGTCTCTGATCACAGTTCAGCACTTTGGACACCAAAATGCTCTACTGCCAGTGTTCAGCAACACCTCTAAACCTCTCTGTTACTTCTTATTCTCTGTCCTGCTCATTTTTCATCACGCACACTGAAATAAGATGGGAAGGAGCAGCAGCAGAGGAAGGGGAGTTCTGCCTCTGGATGGAGCTCAGCTGATAAATCTCCTTCCCACTGTCTCCCTTGGACAACAAGGTCAGGAACACCAAGGCAAGGACTTTGACTGTCAACAGGGAGACACATCCTGGAGCTGATGAACCCTTTTTCAGAAGGGTTTGGCAATCATCAATTGCCAAAGGCTTTGACACAGGTCTCCTTCATTCACTGTGAGACAATTTCAGCTTCCTTATGCAGACACCCTTCAATGGACAGCTCCCGGTGTAATTTAGAAGTTTATAGTCAAGAGAGTGCAAGTTTCTAAATGCTGATGCCCTCCACAAGAGTAGCAGTGCTCCTGATTCCCTTCTGTCTTGCTCCAGATGGCAAAGAAAAGACACAGTCTGTGTTTCCCCTTGTATCCCAAAGTTAACACAATGCATTTGCCTTGTCCCACTTTCCACCCTGCCACAAAATACATATACTTGGCAAACATGCCAAAGTTTTGCAAAGCTCTTTCCTCTTTACAAAATAATAATACAATGCTCCCATAAATCAAACCTCATCCTTTAATGAATGGGCTATTTCAAAAGGACAGACAAAATCTTATATGAGGATAACAAATAAAGCTGGGGGGAAAAAACAAAGCATGGAAGCCTTCAGGAGTACATTCTTCTTGCCATGGTTTCTTCAGGTCATGGATTTATGGGTCAAGTTGATTTGAAAACAGCAATGAGTGCATGGTACCACGTACAACGCACATAGAAATAAGGCAGATTGCATCTACTGTGTATTTACAAAGCCATCGCTCATACACTGTTCAGAGAATAAATGTTTCCTAAAGCCATTTTAAGCACACTGAAATATGGTCCCTGACAGACACATCCTTTACAACCTCTTGCAAGTCAGAAATGCTTTTCAATTTAAAAGTAGGAGGTACAGTTTTCTAAAGCAGTACAGAAGTGGCATATGCTTCTGCATAAAGTGCTTGCTTAGTGAAGATAATTGAGGATGGAAAATACATTATTTTTCCGTTCTATCTACCATAGCAATTAAAAATAACAATTAATTGTGTCAAGGTGCAAAATGATGATTTTAATTACACTACCAGAGTAACATAAGAGGTTCACATGCAGTGACTACACCCTTGATTGGTCTACTACAGAGGAAAGGATAGGATTGCTTCCCTAGGGCAATGTTCTCCACCTCATTCATGTTGATTTACTTCACAAATAACCTCAGTAACTTGTTTTATTGACCTCCCTAGTAGCAGGTTTTTGAAAGTAAAACCAAGACATTTTTTCTTTTTATGGAATTATTTAATTATTTTGTTCTATTTTTAATCACTACTGAGAGAAGTACATGCCCTATAAAGCATTGTATTTTACAATCTGCCTTGTAATTTAAAATAGCTTATGAATTTAGCAGAAATAATTCTAAAAGGATAAAAAAGCTGATTCTCAGCAACACTCACATTATTGTTCAGGGCTCAGTTTCCCACCTGTCACACTGGAGCACACTCAGAAAGCAGAACCCCAAAAAGACCCTCATTTCTTTAATTATGCCTTTACTTCTCCCATCACAGAAATAGCATGCTTGAAGGCAAAGTAGGAAGAAACAGCAAACCCTTTCCTGAAAAGTTCATAAAGCAAACATGATTTATATATCTAAGACTCTATTCCCCTTGTACCTTCAGGGAGAGAGGAATATTATTGAAATTATTAAGTTCATTTTACTGTCTAGTGCCTTTGAATAGTATTGTTAAATTGGAAAAAGAATATCACTGCACCCTGTTGAAGCCAGGGTCTCTAATCCAGTGCCAGAGGCACAGGGAACTGTACTCACAGGCTGCAGGAGATAGATATATTCAGATTTATGTTAGACATTGCAAGCTGAAGAGGGCAGTTTCACTCTAATGCAATATCCTAACTTAAATGGCTTTGTCAAAACAAGGTTTCTTCTGGTTTCTGCTCTTTATTTAGTTGAACAAAAACACAAATACAGATTGTCTTAATCTCTCTTGATTTCATTCGAACACCTGTGCTGGGCCATATTCATAAAGATGTTTCATATCCCATCATCCATCTTCCAGATGGTTTTTATTACAGATCTTCAGGAAGATTTTCCTCTAACCCCCTTCCTTGCTTCCTCAGAACAGTTAATTAAAATACTTCCATGGAGATGCACAACATGGACCCACTAACTAGTGTCAGTCATTGTGCAAAAAATGAGCCTGTTTGTTGGGTAACTGGTTATTGCAACAATTTTTTTTGTCATGGCAGCCTGTGTTCTTATTGTGATTCAGCAGAACTGCTGAGACATCAATTAGTGTGGTTTCTAAAAGCTTTTATAACTCATGTTTAAAATTCCAGCCTCAACCACAAAGCACAGTAGTCCCATAATCTACAAAATAAAATCTGGGGCTCAGTTTCCATTTACCTAAACTTCTGCAATAATAAAAATGTGTCTGCTGAAGACATCTGTTAGAACTCAGTAACATCTAATTTTTATGGCAAATAATAGAGTTCAACTCCATAAGATTAGAGGTTATAGGCTAGGCCTTTTGGCTGGCTTGGCATTCCTGTTGAAATGCTCTGCCAGCCAACTTAATATATGCATTAAAAAATCCCAATGACTTTTCTTCTCAGACTCAAAATAAAGCAATAGTTTAGTCTCTTAATGCTTTGCTCCATGGCATTGTTGAGCCTATGGCAGTGTCTGTTTGATGGGACTGACAATAATATTATTTCTTTTCACTAAAAATAAAGGCTTAATGAGGCGAAATCCAGAGTAAATTATATGTTGGAAACATACACTCTGCTGGAGAGGAGGTGGAGTTGCAAAAATCACTGTGTTTCAGGCCAGCCCTGCTTGTAGTCTGGATTTCAGATATTGAACTTTGTCAACTCAAAGCTTGAGATTCAGGTTTTTTCCAGATTAAATTCAGTCTTTCAGCACATGTAAATTGCAAAATAGCACACAGCTATTGTAGAGGATGTTTTTGGAAAATAAATATAACAACATTAGCATTCATAACAATCAAACCATCTGTGACTTTTAAAGAAAACTTTTGCATTCCCTTTTAAACTAAAACCCTCTGAGAGATACTCTTGATTTCCCTGGGAAACATATACTAGTGAAACAATCAGATTTGAAAGGTCTGTGAAAATCATGAGCAGAAAAAGGACACTGTCACTTCATCAAGCTTCTAACAGAGAATCCAGTAAGTAGAACTCCTCTCTGGGACATGCTTACACAAAGCTGCAGAGAGCCATTCACCAGAGACTCAAAAACTACTAAATAGGTCTCTGAAAAGCCAGAAGGATCTGGGAAGATTGTGCTATTAATATTATCATAACCTATATGAAAGCTGAACATCAGGAACATAAGACTGGAAAGAAAAATGGGCAGCCAGCCTACAGACTTATGGCTGGTATTGCAGAGATCTAAATGGCCTGCTGGGGTTTTGAAAAAGAGGAGAGCATGAGACACATCATGTTTGGGGTTTTTCTAGACCTCTGTGTCCAGCTTGGAGTAAGGGGAATGAGCCCTTACTCCAACTGTCCCTTTCCTAGCTTAGCAGCTCACACTCCTTCTCCCTCCTTTCCAGCATGACTTACTGCTCTGCTGTTTCTAAGAGACTGTGCCTGCACAGACAGTGCTAAAGGGTGGAAGAATTATCAAATCTGCCACTTGCATGATTCATAAGATAAAAAAAAATTTGCAATCCAAGAATGGGAGAGCACCTGGAATAACTTCATAGACCTACTCCCCATCTATTGCCATCCTGTCCTCAGCTATCACTCATTTTAATGTGCTATAGTCCTGGTTCCTCATTTTTCTCTTCTGGTACAGTCATTTGCAGCTCTACAAATCAAGTGACAAAGCAGTAGCAAGTACTTTTATTTAAATTTAGCAGTGCTTTATGAACAAACCTATACTACACTGCTTGGAAGTAAACAACTGAGTTTTGATGAAAACAACCCAAAACACATGTTTTTTTAATTAAAGCTTAAATCTGTAAAATAATCATAAACATAGAGGCTCTGTAGGTTTAGTTTCAGACCTGCAACAGGACCAACTAAATGCTCACCTCCACGGAAAGGACTTTTACCATCCAGCCCACACACTTCCCTGGTACTGGATTAGACAAGCACCCAGTCTTGAGCTACAAGAGTTGTTGAATATTTCCCTCTCTTTTAGGAAGAGTTGCTGCACACTCACCTGAGTGCCAAACATGCTAAAGAAAACCAGCAGGAGCCTGACATGGACACAAGGAAGGGAGGAACCCCTTTTCAGAGAGCACAGCCAATGCTCTGAAAGCATGTAATGAAAACATAACTCCAGAGACAGGGGATAATCCTGCAGACTTAGCTAAACAGCTAAAAAGCAATACTTACCTACCATTCAGTCTTCCCAGTGCATGGCTAGGAAGCAGAAGAGGAGGAAAAGACAACTGGGAGAAGCTCTGGTAAACTCTGTCTCTCTCTAGTCTTTAGGTAGAACATCTGAAAACAATATTTATCAAATGGGATAAAGCACTCACTCAGCACCCCAGAGTGGGGAAGGTTAAGAGGATGCTGAAGTCACAGCCACAGTCGATTCTCTGCTCTGCCCAGGGGTTAATTACCTATCTTCTTCTTATTTAGGATGTGTTGCAAAACAACAGGCTAACTCTTTACAAGTGAAGGATTATTTTTATCATTGTTTTTTTTTTAATGAACTAATATTAAGAAATACTGTTATTTTCTTAGTGCTCCTCTGTTGTCTTTAATGAAGCTCTCTGTGTGCTGGATACACCTGCAGAGCTCTTAGGAAACAGAGGATTGGTCATCATCAAGCAAATCTTTCTTCACCTCTCATGACTCTATTTATGATATACTGATTAATCAATCATCAGAGAGATTAAAGGTCACCTTTATAAAATAAATAGCTTATGGCTGCAGCAAATCACAGCTTTGAAATTTATTGGAAAAGGCTGTAAATTGTCAGTCATATTATTACACAAATATATCAGGCAGTTACTGCAAATTGATTAAGTGATTCCAATTTTTTTAGGAACAAATTGTTGCTCCAACCTATTTTTCTCTCTTCTTGGACAAAATGATTGCTTTGTAGTCTGTGTGAATGATTGCCTGTGTGTCCAAGGCCACAGTTATTGCTTTAAGTTGCTTCACACACATTAATGTTGGGTTGTTTTTTTTTTTGAGTGTTGTTCACTACAATTTGTTTTCACATGAGCACCACTCTATATTTGAAAAGTGAATGGTACAATGGCTGTTGGAGATGTTGAAAATAACACTGCAACAGCATAATCAGCATTTGTACATGGAACAACCATACAATTAATATAGATAGGCTTTTTCAAGTTTCACAATAAAAGTAGAGGACCAAAGTTAATTTCCTGCACTGACAGAGAAATATTTAAGACCCTCTCACTGTATCTTGTTTGCTCTATCAGTGCTGTGGGGTGAGGAGGTGAAAGGGAAACAATGGAATGGGTCAGTAAAGGAAAATAAAGTTGTCTGAAATTCAGGACTTTCATTGCTGAGGTTACAATGAATTTTGTTAGTGAAAATAATTATTTAGAGTTACATGAAATTAGAGAGTAAGAGATGACTAAGCACATTTACTTTACTCTTATTCTCACTGCATTTGTACCATCTTCATGTCTCTAATAAATCCCCCTGGATCACATCTAGTGCACACATCAGTGGAATTTCCACTCTCAATTCAGATGACTCTTTGTTTTATTTCAGTGCCATCTTGCTGTGACCAACTACTCTGCATGCCTGCAGGATCCCTTCTGGAGAAAAACAGGTAAATTCCCCTCACCTGTTAAACCCAGGCATGTCTCCATGGCTGGAGCCAGGCACTGCTCAGACATACAGAGATGTCTGCACCAGGCTTTTCTCCAGAGCTGTCCTATGCCTCTAACAGGTCCTGTATCCTCACAAATTCTCTTGGCATATCCTGCCTCAAGCACAACATGAAGTGTCACCTTACCAGAACACAAATGCACAAGTTTGTCATCTCTGGCTCACTGCAAGAAGTACCAGCTACTAAAATTCCTTAAAACAGCCAAAACACCTCAGGATCAGAGAATGCTTTGCAGGGTTATGAGGCTCCTGCTTCAAAACACCCCAGAACAGGTTGGGAGGAAGAGGCACTTAGGGGAGGATGTATCAGCTCAGCTTATTGCTGAGAATTTTATAACAGTGCCACTAGAATATGACAAACCACAGGCATCCTATTTGAAGGTACATTCTGAAAATTAGCATGGATATATGAAAAGGATGGAACGGGTAAGTTTTATACCCAGATTGTAAGACAGGCCAGAGGAGCCTATGGGTGAGATACAAAAATCTGTGTTATAGATATGAGCATGGGATCATTCCATGTGCCATCCTCCAGGACTAGTCAGGTCTCACTAAAAAATTAATAAAGAGACACACTTACACCACATCTTCAATAAAATGAACTTTATCTTCTTGAATGTGATATAAAACTTTGCTTGGTCATTGTGCATGTGATTGCAGTTATAAAGTCAATGGATTGCTCAGATTAACAATGAAATATGCTATTATTCTGTCAGGAAAAGTTTTGGCCCTTTAGGACACAGGCTACCAGTGTCAATGGAGTAGCACATTTCTGAAACTTCCATGAGGATACAAATAGGTGTGCTTCCATTTCCTGCTCTCAGTAAGCAGGAAGAACATACAATGCTTTAAAACAGTGATAGAACACAGACTTCAACAAATAAAGATGAATTAGTGATAGGAGGAAGAGGACCTTGAACAAAAATGTCAGGGGGAACTGTTTATGCTATCACGAAGCAGCAGCTCTGGCAATGTGGACAGCAGACCTGATTAGCAAGTCTGATTCATCCCACAACCTCATTAGAGTCTTACCTCTTTGCATATACAATAGCACAAGAGCTCCTAAAGCACCCACTTTGCCAACATGAAAATGCAGCTGAAAAGGAGATTGTTGTTTGGTCTCCAGCATATTGGAGTTCCTGGTCTCTGGATACTGGAATGGCCTCAGCAGCTTTGGGTAGCTGGTCAGAAAACAGCTTGAGGTTAAATATTTTATGGCAAAGATTTAACTGGCACCTGGCAGGTGCGGAAAGAAGAAGCAGAAAGATAACAGAAATGTCACATTTTCCCTTCTGAGCCTGCACAATGCACAGTTCAGGCAAACCAGACAAGCTGGGCCAGAAATTTAAAAAGTCTGGTCACTTCCAACCTAGGAAGGCAAGGCAGGGTACCAGGCATGCTGTGTCACCAACCCCTGCTTGCCCTCCATTGTTCATCTGCTCAGGAACTCTTGTTTCCAAGGAGGCACAATGGGGAATTTGCTGCTGATTTTTCTGTAAAAAAAAATTATCTAAGGCCAATTATTAAGACTTGTTTATTATACTAGAGCTCACATCTGTTAAGGGGGCTAAAAATGCCCCCAGAATACTACATGCTTGTTAACATATTTAAAACCCAAAAGGCCATATTGGTATCCATTGAAAAGATTAATCTGGTTGGGAGTTTGTGTCATAAACACCAATAATTAAAAAGTAAGTCAAAATTTACTGGCCTTAAAGGATTAAAAATACTTAGTAATTACATTTAGGATTTTTTAAGGTAATTTCTTAACACGTACTATCTCAAATGCATCCTGTATGCCTTATATAGACACTTTTAAATATATTCATCTGTTGTAAATGAGTCTTATCCCACCATTAAAAAAAAAAAAAATCTGCCATTAGTTGTAGCTAGGTTTCTGCTTCCATGATAAACTCCTTCCTGCTGATGCCTGCAACACCAGCCAGCCAGTGTAAGGTTACTGAATTCAATGGAGCAAGGTTGATTATCACCAGCTGAAAGCCCAATCCTTCCTATAAGCACGAGCAGTTATTTTGGGTATTTTTTCCTAACTGTAACCTGAATAATACCTTTACAAAGTTTGAGAAAAGTTTCATGCTTTTTACAATGGATTCTAAAACATTAAAAATCTCTATAAATGTTTTAAAGATTTAACAAAGCCAAATAAAAAAAAATCTCTGCAGGTTGATATGTTCCTATTCTGAACTTCTCTGTGGGCACCCTGCTTCATAGGAGCCCTTTTCCCAATGTAACTGAATATCCTTTTAATGCAAAAAGCTGTATTGTTAGTCTTAACTCTTGGACCAATATTTGCTTTGGTTACATCATAATGAAACCCTTTCTACAGAAGACATCTGGGGCAAAAAAAAAGTCCCTGTGGAACTGTGACAAACAGAATGTGCCACCTAGCTCACTAATTTTGAAAGATTGCAGTTATTTTTTCTGATAAATCCAGTATGATGCCTGTAATACACTTTCAAGTAGCACCAAACAGAGCTGTTGAACTTTGCTTTTTAACTCTCTTTTCTTTCTCCTGTTTTGCCCTGAGGTCTCTGAACTTTGGCAAGTATATGAAAGTCCTCAGAATCCCCATGATTTTTTCTCTCTTTTTTCTGTTGCACACTATTTTCTGGGTAACCACTAAAATATGCCACGCTGTTGTAAGCCAGCTGTAAGTGCTCCACTGTCTCTTGACAATCAGTGACCCAGAGAGCTGAGCAAACACAACTGCTACTGAGCTCCTTTTAAGGTGTCCAAATATAGAAACATCCTTCAAAAGACCAGCAGTAGAAAAAAGCACAATATTGTACTTAAAGAGAGGCTTCATTAACTTAATTGCTCTGAATATCTAAAGTATAAGGAATAAGCAAAACTATAATGTATTATCTTCCTTATATTGCTTAAGCAACTCAAAGTCTAGTGGACCTATAAAATTCACTCACAGGTGATGACAGAGAAGGGCATTTTTGGATGCATTATGTGAATTTAGAAAGTCAAATGCCACACTGTACCATTATGATGTTGTGATCTGATAATCTGAGTGAGAGATTCACATGTCCTACTGGTATATTCCAGGTTGAAAACAAAGAGTGCAGAAATAAATCCTGAGGCTTTTGAAGTCAATAGAAAAATTTCTATTGTTTTCAAAAAGGATAAAAGATAAAGCTAACTAGGATCTAACACACTGAAAAAGCAATTGTAGAGAAACAAGTTACAAAAACTACTTTTCATTTGGCTTCAGACCACTGTACAATGACACACAATTTTTGTATTCCTTTGTTTAGCAACATATCCTATTATTTTAAAATAAGCTCCAGACTATCTTTAATATATCTCACTACTCCATGAAAGAGTTTGTCAGTTTAAAGAAAAATATTGTCCTCCTTTTGTACAATTGGCTTTAATACTGTGTTAAGCTGTTAAAAAAAGTCATAATAGCCTTCCTTAGGTTCCTTCTTGGTTGCCACCACTGAGTTATTATGTAAATTATTGCAATTTGGATAGCTCCTTCCATCTCTTTTCTTAACAAAAGGGGTCTGCAAGTGCTAATCAAAATGTTGTAATTTACATATTAATGAAGTTTTCATAATGGCATTTGCTTCATATGTAATATGAATGGTATGGAGACTTTTCACTCTTCTTTTGAGCAACCACTACATTTTGATTTCCTGAAGTAGCTGATGTACCTCTGAAAACTGTAAATGCATGACAGTATACCTCTTTACATATATATATATGTATATATTATATATATATATATGTATATATTTATATTTCTACATATCTTTGATATCAAGACGATAAACTCCAGTGTTTGAATCTTAAATGTAGCCTCACTTGTGGCTGTGAACTATTATTTACTCACATTCCTTTGAAAAATTTTGTTTCAGTCATTCTGAAAATGCTAAAGGGACATTTTTCTGCTGAGAATGTGGAACACAAATAAGTAGTGAATAAATTTTTTTCTGGTTTAAAATAAGAGAATAAAGAGGAAGAGGGGGATGGATAGAGACAGAGAGAGATAAAGTTTTAAAAATACCACAACCCACTCCTATGGAAAGTTGAAAGGTAAAAAATTGATGTGCTGCAACAAATGTCGTATTAAAAAAATCTCCATGGGGAAGAACACTGAGTTTCTGTTTTACATTCTATTGTCTACTTTGCTGCTATTTTAAAATATGGCAAACACAAAAACTCTGTTTAGTATTACATCTTTAAAACATTCTAATTAAAGGTCTGGGATCACATCTGTCTGTGAAACAACATAGAGAACTGTATCCATTTCTATTTTCACCTGAGTAGTGAGTGAATGAGAGCAGTGTTATGTCCCTTAAATTTAGGATGTCAATTATTGGGAAATCTTAAATAATATGTGGGATTCCAAATTTAAAAATGGCATCCAAAGTCAAATTGAATGTCCAGTTGGTTCTTTTTATAGCTTTCAGTCAAGGGATCTTTTTTCTTTAACAAATCCTGAAAAAAAAAAATGGAGATGAGATTTACTGTCTAGTTGCTAAATTAAATGGACCATATAGAATCTCTCAGAACAATCCATTTTATTTAACCTTTTTTAAAATTCTTGTTTGAACTTTTTCAGAATTTAACTGTTCCCCTTAGGAGTGAACTGTAGACTTGATCATCCCAGAAATGTTTATTCTCTCTGAGAAAACAATAATAATCTTCATCTATTCCCCATGTTTCTGCTCTAAAAAATCCCATTTTATGGTTATAATTTCCTCTGGGAGGTCATTTTCATTGGCATAGACAGTAACTTAGCTTCCTGAATGTGTAGCTCTATGAGACTGGTTTTTTAAGGTGTTCTCAACACTCCAAGATAAAGAAATCTTTGTCATTATGAGACATAATATTGGATTAGTTCCATCCTGGATGTAAAGTACTTAAAGCTTTAAACATTACTTAGATTTAAGACTCCATAAAAACAGAGATTTACTTGGGTTTTAATAAAACAGTTTAGTGTGATTGATAGATGCTCACAGTACTTTACAATTATCCCCTGCTGGAGCAGTTGTTAAAGCTGAGAACACTGACCCAGGAGCTTACAAAAAATTTCTGTCCAAATCTTCATGAACAAAAAATGAGGAATAAATTTTTTTGTATAGAATTTCACTCATTGTTCCCACACATTCATTTCACACTTTTACTTTTAAAGTCTAATCCAAAGCAAAGAGATCCAACATTAGGTACAGTCTAATGGAAGATGTTTTCTATCACTGAGAAAGAGACCCTAGTAATGATTTCATCTAAAGCTTCATGACAAACACTTCAAAAGCACATTAAAGACATGTGGGAGGTATGGAATGATATTTTTAAAAAAGATAATTTACAGTGAATCTCAGGAAAGCACTTGAGAATAAGATTGATTCAGCTACAGGGAATATTCCCGGGGGTGTTGGTAAGTGTTGCATTGCTTTGAGTATTTAGAACTGGTGCTTAAGAAAAAATACAATTTTTTTTTTTTTTATTTCAAAGCATTTGAAATTGAAGTCATGTTCACCTTTATTTTTTGTTCCTCTTTTTTGAAACTGACACATGATCAATATTTTGAATTTACTGAAAAAGCTAGTGTTTGTAAAATTATATATTTCAATAAGTGTTGCAATCATATTTTCACTAAGCAGATTGGAGTTAATTCAGAAAG
Source organism: Taeniopygia guttata (assembly GCF_048771995.1). NCBI lineage: Eukaryota > Metazoa > Chordata > Aves > Passeriformes > Estrildidae > Taeniopygia > Taeniopygia guttata. The sequence goes on from NC_133024.1 coordinate 10,373,471, forward strand.
GGTACAGAAAATGGCCAGTCAAAACTTAATAGAAATATTTTAATTCCATAGTTTTAAAAGTGTGTTTTTTCCAGAAAAGCCAACGCACATGAAAATGTAGAGCACCTCCATTTTGAATGCAATTAAGCAATGCTTTGGAGATCATGCCTGATCTTTGCATCTCCTATCCTGTTCTCAATATTTTATTCCCTGAAGGGAGAGGTAGGGACAATGTGCAATAACAGCCAGCATGTCCCTGTCTCATAATGCTGTGCAAGTGAAAGGGGAAAAGTTTTTTGTGTACTTGTTCTCCTTAAAAAGAGACACAATTTATGACCCAGTCAGAGACAATCTTTTCAGCCATGTGAACTCCTTATTAAAAACAACTAAAAACTCAAAAGTTGCAAGTTGCCCATCCTTATTTAACTTGACACCAACACCTAAAGCAGGAAATAACACAAGCAGTATAATTTAGTATGCACATTGTACAGAGTGCCTGACAACAGATAAGGAAACAAACACTGAAAATGTTGCTTTGAAACCAGTTTTTTTCCTTCATAAAACCTGGTTGAGATGCTTTCCAACTTTGTATAACTTCTGTGAAGACTTTTAGCAAGGTGTTAATGTATTCACATATTATGGTCATTTAATTTATCTTTAGATACAGAAAAATTACTAAATTCTCTGTTTTAATGGAGAAAATGCTCTCCCCTGTAAAGAGAGGAATTCTGGTGTTTTAGTGGTAGGTGAAGTGTGCTGGCTTTCTTTGCCCTTTGGAACCAGAGGGGACATAAATATATATATATGTTTATATACCTGGAATCCATGCCTAGGAGCTCTCCTACTCACAACCAGTTTACCAGCACAAATAAAAGCATGTAGATATCCAAGGAGGAGAAAGAAATGGATGGTTTGTTTTCATAAAACCTAGTACACATTTTTTCCTAGGATTTTTTTTTTTGTCTAGGATCTTTTTTCTAGGATTCACCCAAAGAGGATTTTGTGTGCTTTTTCCTATCTGTAATGTATTCTTGAATATGGGGTCCTTTAATTTTTTTTCCCTTCACTTTTTATACATTTGGTGGCTTTTTTCAAACATATCCCAAACAGAACAAGGGGTTGCAGGAATGTTAGCAAACAAGGAATTAATCTAAGAAAGCAGATATCACTCTGGTTCCATAAGAGTGGTGGAAATATTCTTCTCAAAACAGAAAGTTTTGCCTCAGTTTTGAGGCATATCAATAATTTCTTTGCATTTTTTCTTTATTCTAGAACACACAGCACATATTCCAATTCCTGTAAAACAAATTTAAAAGTCACCTTTTGCTGTGATTACAGGGAAACGTCAAACACAACTGTGTGTAGGTACCCAGATAAACAAAACAGAGTGTTTTGAGGAAAGATTTCAATCAAGCATTCCTAAAGGAAAAAAAATTCACTGATCCATACAGTCTCTGTTACTTCTTATCCCAGATCAAATGACCCACCAGAATTCTTTGTACAGATACTCAGAAAGACTTTACAGACAAAATGATTTTGAGCGCAGCGGAACTGCCTTACAGAATTTTCTATTTTCGTACAGATCTGTACTACATTCTGCCTCTCAGAAAACTCCAGCAGAGCTCTTTCTGTAACATCAGCTATCTATCAGATTTGATCTGCTTAGAACAGATTTAGAAAGAAGTGTAAGGGAAACAGTGAAAGGTTTAAAAGCATTCCCTGGGAAATACACTCTACAGGGCAGCAGCATGAAATTACAGGGGAGGAAGGAAATGGGAGAGAAATAGATTTTTAGGAAGGTGTTGCCTCTATGACTTGCATGGCTGAGGTGTGGAAGGGCACAATAAAGGCTCACACTGGACAGTCTTTACCCAGGAAAGGCTCAAATAATTTAAGCACTCCATTTGTGTGAGTATTGTAAAGATTAAAGGGTGTATGGTACAGAAGGGGTTGAAGTGGCAGGGAAGAGACAAAAGAGTGGGGCATGGTGGGGAACCTGGATCTGTAGTGGTGAGAGGAACCCAGCTGGTGAAAGCAAAAACCCTTGTTAGGAACTAATGAACCTCTCTGCACTTAGGAATTACAGGATATTAAGGTAAATGTAACTAGTTCTGTGAAGATCTAGGGAAGAGAACATAAACCTGGACCACCTGTGTTGACAATTTTTCTCACCATGGGAAATTTATTCCCACTAAGTGTTGAAACATACCTAGTACCAAATCCACCTCTGAAATAGGAATTTAGAAGTTCCCAGTAAACATATTTCTCACTTCTGTTATCCATCCCTCACATTTCATCAAGATAAATTAGTGATTTGAAACTAGGTGCCAGGGATTGGAAATGAGTCCTATGCTCCTCTCTGCTTTTATGTGTAATGAAAGAAAACTCCATGTTTCAATAAAATTAAGTTTGGAGTCCAGCCAAAAACTTTCTCTGTGCTGTAATATCATTTAATTTAAGAGAGAGATGCTTCTAGTGATAGCTTTCCAGCTATGGCCAGGAACACAAGGAAGGAAACATATCATTGATTGACACTTAGAAGTGATAGATGGCACTAGGACACCGGCTTGAGCAGGAAGATTGGACCAGATGACCCACTGTGGTCCCTTCCAACCTGACCCATTCTGTGGTTGAGTGACTTGGGGTGAGCAGCAATGGCAATCTGTTAATATACTCTCCTTGTAATTCAGCAGAAGTTCTTGTGTTTCCACACTTTAAAAATTGGCGTGTCTAATTTATGAGCAATGAGGAATTGTGGAAGAAAATGTCAGTGAGCAAAAGGTGATATCTGGAATTTATGATGAGAATTTGAAAAAGAGAATTTACCTGGAATTCTGAATGAACAGATTTGCTTTAAAGTGTTTGTCAATCCCCCTGCTCTAGCTGGGAGATGCAGCCCTCTTACTTGGCTCTACATTTCAAATATATAAGCAAATAGAGAAGCATTTGGGGCCCATATGTCTGGAGATCAGTTGCTGTCCAAAACAACCACTTTCTCCCCTTTCTCTAACACTTCCCAAGTAAAACTACAAAGCCTATTTCAAGTCACCTCGCACCAGCTGTTAACAGAAAGTTCTTGCTTTTCTCTAGTATTTCTGTTGGAAACAATTGCCAAAGTATCCAGACTGTTGAACCACAGGGAAGTTGAGATTTAACCTTGGCAGGAGGCCATGTGATTGACATTTCCAGTGCCAGAGTTTGTCCATGTCATTTTGAGACCCAAATAAATTTCATTTTGCCATATCTGTGGGTTATCATTCTTACAAGAATCATCTCATTCTGGCAGGATCTTGATTTAAGGCTTTAAAAGTCAGCTAGGCTCAAACTGATTTTGCAAGGTCACAAACACTGCAGGTTCTCTCCATAATATGGAATTAGAAGATTGAGTGTCAGTCCTTTCCAAGGTCCTAGCAACAGTTAGATGTGCCTCACAGTCTCATTCTCAATTAGGGCAATTTTTAAGGCTGTCAGCAGCTCACAATTTTATCCCATGGTTCTCACCTCCATATTTTTTCCAGGTACACAATCCTGACAAAAATTCCATATTTAAGCTAGTTGGACTGCATTCCTTTGTGTTTTATTTAGATAAGTACATACTCCAAATTTTCATCCAATCAAGTAAAATTTGCCCTTTTCAAGAAATATCTGCTGCTATAATGGCCCTTTCTCACCCGTGGAAGAACATAACATGGAAAGCATTCTTGCAGCACACTTGCTTATGAAGGATCACCATGCAAAATTTTTACCATGTTGGTTTTAATTGCCAATTCTTTTATTAATTGACAATAATTAGTTATTGTCAAATATGTTGCTGCTTTTTACACCAAGCCTTTCCCTAGGGAAACAAAACAAGCACTGAACTGTTGGTGAGTAATTGTGGGATATAGCTATAATGAGTTTACCATGAAAACACTGTGAGTTAACTTGTAGATATTGCCATTCAATGCTAAATTTTTATCAATTTCTTTGAAAGATGGTCACTCATAGATCCTAGGCATCATAAATGTGCGAACTGGCTCTGAAATGCAGAAGTCCCACTGTGAGTGCAGCTCAGAACTGATGCAGAGTGATTGAATATGAGCCCTGGATGTGATTAGGGGGTCCTGGAGTGAGCTTCTTGCAGGCTGGTCTGTCTGTGTTGGATCAGCTCTATGGAGCAGGTACTGCATCATCAGGCTGATCAGTCCTGGACATGTGAAACACTGCTCATGTGTCTTGCTAGGCGAGCATGCTTTCTGTTAGAAAACTGAAACAAAAATCGGAGGGCCTTTTTTTTAATAGATTTTTTTGTTGTTGCTTTTTTAATTTCAAGCCTTGGGTAACAAACTTGAGTTGGACACTTCATGCTGACATACAGCACTGTATACATGAGATGTTTTATGTGAAGTAATGCCTTTTACAAGGATAGGGAAAAGCCCAATCCTATCAGATCTTGACTTTTGAGGTTAACAGTTATTTTTAAATCCCTTTGTTTATATTTTACCATTGCTAATTTTTACTGCTAATTTTTACTGCTAATTTTTACTGCTGCTAATTTTTAATTGCTACTTCCAAGATGCTCATTAAGACCAAAAGAGAAAAAAAATGCGAGGAAATGGCTTATTAACATTGCTTCAGAACCTTGAAAGAACGAGGTAAATTTATATAATCTGAAGTACTAGAAAGATACTTTTTAACCAAAGTAGTCAACAAGCTACATAAAGTTTTATTTTGATAATGACCATGAAACAGCACAATAATTACTACTACTTACTATTTTCATTGCAGTAAAAGCAACAAAAGAAAGTTACAAATCCTTCCCCACAGAGCTTTAGTCCCAGTCCAAACATGCATTTAATAAATATACAACTTCAGGTAAACCAACAGAATTCAAAATGCAACTCACACGCTTCGTGTTAAACAGTGTATTTAACAACTTTCCTCAGGAGCTTAAAACCTTAAGAATCTACTTTTGAGCTAAGCAATGCTCAAATAAAATGCTTTATCTAATGAAGAATAACAAAAGGAAGCTTCATTTATATTTTTCCTTCAGTCTTTTCCAGTAAGAGTAATTTCCATGTAGGTAAAAAATTGCTTCCTCCAAAAAAATACCCCACAAACATACATGTCAGGGGCATCTACTGGATCATAAATATAACTATCCACAATACAGCCAGGCATAGTCCTGCTATTTTTTATACACCATAAAGAACATCTTCTTCCCATCACTTTGAATTATACTTGATGTCATGCTCTGTACCTTCAGCAGGGCACTACTCTTTGTTAGAAAAAGTCACTGAAACCAAATATGGTGAGCAAACTGAAGCCTGGCCAGGAGCTTGTATTCCAAATAATAGCATTTCAATTCCAGTATCCCAAGGGAGATGCCTCTATAGCTCGCTTATCTTTCCTAGTGCCATTACATGCAGTCAGAAATTCAAGGACTGTTAGACAATAAAAATCCTTCTTTTGCCTCTTTTGTCTTCAGTTTCCTATAGCTGTTATTATTTGTCATCCATTTCCTCGCACACACAAGTGAGCACTTTAGCCTACTTGGGGCAGCTTCACAAACTGAGGGCAAAAGGGGGATATCAAGGTCATACTCAACAATTTTTTGTTTTCTGAAGGCAAAAATGTTGATAATTAAAAATAGTATTTTTGGTGTTTTAACTCAAAAGGTTAGATTATGTTTTCACCTGTTTGGGCCAACAATGTGATATCTTTTGATCCTATTGCTAACTATTCCTTAACATTTGCTTTGCTTATGGATTTGCTACCAGTACTAAGCTGTGCTAGAATACTTAGCATTGGAACTGGCCAGTGTTTATCAGCCACATGGAAGAAGAATAACATCCAGAGATGTTACTGGGTGGGTTCAAGCTGCACAGGAAAAACAACTCTACCCCAGCCCAAACCAGCACATTATCCACTCCCTTGTTCTGTCACATCACACTCAGGTCTCACACTTTTCAATACAATCTCATCAATCACCTCCCCATTTCCTATCCTTTCATATCAGACACGCCATTCCCTTAGTCTATGGACCACACCTGCAAAGTGTCCATAAAAAATCCAGAGGGTTTATTTAGCCCATGACTTGGGGCTCCCTTTGTTCTGGTGGTCACTCAGGACCACCACAGGAGAGGTGTGTGTTACGTGGAGTTACTGGGCACCAAAACCAGCCCAGGGTGGGTCACTGCTGCACTTGCACTGCTTTGGGCTTGTTCTCCATTTGTTCAGGTGGCTCCTACTGCAGCAACTCCTCCAGCGTTCAACTCATGATTTGAGTTATAAAAATTCAAAGGCCGATCCATTACAATCTCCACACCTGGTCCTTTTGGGCCAAGTGTTATATATTGCAATGAACTCTTTCCCTTTTTCCCAGCCTGGCTGCAACAAGGGGCTCCTGCTCCAGTAATTGCAGTCTCCAGTGTTAGTCCCCATGGGCTGCAGGGGGACACCTCACACATCTGGAACCTCCACCTCATCAAAGGAGAACATGTTCAGTCTTCAAAGGAAAAGGGTAAGAATATCTTTGCTTTCTTCACCAAGATAATTCTTGCATGAAATTAATCACTGTCAAGGTGAAAATGGTATACATTAAAAAAAAAAAAATATGCCAATTCTTTCTATACTGAATGCAGACAAGACTACATAGTAAAAATAGAGAGGGGGGAAATGACAATTGAATTAAGCCATATCAAAGTCTCATAAATTTATGTTACTTGTCTCTAAAGAAATTAAGTACCAAAGCATGCTCCATCACTGACCCTACACATTTTTGCTAATATTTTTCCATAATTGATGTCACAGACCTATTTCAGACTAATGACATGTTTGCAAGTTTCTAGTGCTGTGCTCTCATCAAGGAAGTTAGAAAGTAATTTCCAAAAGACTTCATCAGTTTCTGTCTTCATTTTCTTGAACTCTCATAACTGTGAATTATTTGCATTCTAAGAATTCTCTTTCCTCAAGATACTAGGAATTTTCCTTTAGATCAGGTTTACATTATGAGACTACAATCCTGAACCATTTGAGAACACAAACTTTTTTCTCAAATTCAAGAAGATGAGTTGCCTTTTTGATACTGTTGGAAAAATCAATAGGCAAAAACTATGATTTTAAGTGATACATGTAATTTAATTGTAATTAAGAAAGTAAAATTTTAAGTGATATACGTGTTGTCTGAATTTTTTTCTCTTGGACTCTACCAGTCAGCTGGTGGTAGGAGCACAGAAAGGAGGGTGGAAGAATGAAAGGAAGGATGGATGGATGGATGGATGGATGGATGGATGGATGGATGGATGGACGGACGGACGGACGGATGGATGGATGGATGGATGGATGGATGGATGGATGGATGGATGGACGGACGGACGGACGGACGGACGGATGGATGGATGGATGGATGGATGGATGGATGGATGGATGGATGGAGCCCTGCTTGCAGCCCAGGCATACAGGCTGGGCTCTGTATGACACTAGCATGTACATTGGCTCTCCCCTAGTGAGTGTGACCAGGTTGTCACTCCTCAGATACCCCAAACTATTTCACATGTTCCTGGCTCCTACAGGAACCCAAGAACCCCCTCCTGCAAACTCCTCCAGTTAGGTGGGAACCTGCCAATGGCTGGCACCACTGTGGCTGTGAAAGCTGTCTGCCAGTGTGGGAAGATTCATAAGAAATGGAGAATTATTCATTCAATGCAACGTTAAGTGTTCATAATTGCTTTAATTAGGAAATCTAATCCTGACTCTGAGCAGCTTGCCATCTCCTGTCTCTTCTTAAAACCTGCTATTTTTTTTTCTTTTTTTTTCAGTTCTCCAGTCTCTGTTTTAAGTAGATCACTTTCCCATTTTCTTTTCCATTTACTGTAAATACAACAGCAGAATTCTTTGCTGGTTTAAATACCCTTTACAATTTGATGCTCAGTGCTGCTAATTACGTTCTTGACTTACTTATGCATATTTTTAGAGATTTCCCAATCCACCTCTCACTACTTTTTGTATATATTTTTAAAGAAGCCTTCTGTTTATAATTATTTTTACATTGCCACTTAAATAAACTTGCATCTGTTGCCTTTTTTCCCCTCTAGACTGATCCAGGATGGATTTTAATTGCATCACCAACTGTTTCTAAAATACTTCCTTAGACTCTCCACTAGACTCCCTCTGCAAAATACAATCTTGACCAACAAAATAATAACCAAAACCTATTGGGGTATTTCATGTTTTCTCAAAGTCAACTTTCTTCTGGTCCAGAATGCTCACTTGGCTTCCACCAACTCCCAAGAATAATTTGAACTAATGATACTGTAATGTCCGAGTGTTTCCTTGCTTCAGTCCTATTAATCATACTTGGTATATATCCTAGGATTTGGTCCAAAATAGCCTCTAACCATCTGAATGCTTCAATAAGCTGTGGAAGAAAACAATCCTGAAATGTCTCTTAAAATGTGTTCCTTTTCTTCATTTTTTTAAATTGAGTGGCATCCAAGTCAACATCTGAGTAATTAAAACTCTGCCAGTATCAAACATCCTGCCTTGTTATAGAAATCTCCAATGTAAAAAAACATTTGCTGATCCTGTTACTTTATTTTGACTACCCTAGAGATGTAAACTCCCTCTGTAGCATCCTAGAATCAACTTTCCATTTAATGGCTCTAATTCCTATACAGATTTCTATTTCAGCCATAATATTTATTTTCATAAATCCTTGTTCTGCCCAACGAGTTCACTTACCTACTGCTTTAATTAACTTAACCCTTTGGCAGGTTCTGTATTCTTCACATATTTCTTTGTAAAATAATTTTAAAATGTATCTTATTTTCAAAATGTATATATATAAAACATATACAAAACATAAAAGCATAGTATAAGTGCACAGAAAAATATTGGCAATATGCATACAGACAACATAAAATAATTTGAATAACAGCTTCAGGATTTAATTTGATGGCCATGCTAAAGTCTCCCTGACTTCCTTAGTTGAATTACAGGGTTTGTAGTTACAGACTTATGATTCTTCCTTGCTGTTGGTAGAGATGGATATCTGTTTACCCTTTCAAGTGGAAAATGGGTGTTGATAGATCAGACAGACAGAGAAACAGAGATCAGAAGACAGTTTAATTAGATTTTAGATCACAGAATCATTGAAAAATGGGGGTGCATCTCTCAGGGTGTAATGCAGTCAGTGAGGCAGTCAGGGTATGGAGAGAGAAAAATATCCCAATCACTGAAGTAAGGCAGTAACTGAGAGGTGTCTCAGGCAGTGGAAGAGTGCAAGGACATCTGGAAATGGAAGGAAGTTACCTGTGTTGGTAGGATAAAAATAAAATAATGGGTTTTTTTTACAGGATTCAACACAAAATTAGATAAAATTCAGAGGTTGATAAAAATTCTTGAAATTATCCTCTGACTCCTGACCATACTCATGATTCTTCCCTCATTTAATGTTATTTTCTTCTTTTGCTTCACCTACCATCACCAAATAGGAATTTCTAAACTCTTTCCAGTTGCATATTTTCCATGTGCTGTTCATTTCAGTAATCAAAACAGGCTGCAGGTTTATCCTTCTCATTTCTTTCAACTCACTAATCAACCTTCTCATTATCTTCACTAGCATTTGGCCTTTGCTGAATAATCATTTTCCAATTAGGCTTATGTTTCTTTCTTAACTAGCTATCCAAACACTAATCCCTTAACTCTGTTCTGGTAGAACTTCCACAGTGTCCATCTTGGCTCATGACATAATCCCATCCTTTTCTTCCTTCACTGCATGCATCCCCTTCCTGAGTTACTTACAAAAGGCTACAAACTCTTCAGCCACTTGGACAATGAAGTTTTTTACATACTTTTTCTAACCATTGTCTCAGAAACCAGTAATAGGGATGGATTTGGAAATAAAGCTTCAGAATTTCAGGGAAACATCAGATCATTTTCATTTCGATCCAGATGTTCCAAAATGATGGTACAACCTTGCATTTTAAAGATTTGAAATTCCCATATGTTTAATGGGATAATAACAGCTTAGAAATACACTTCAGCATTGGGAATCCTGTTCTTGGGACAGGTAGCCTTTTCTTGTCTATTCTGGAGGTTGATCATCTATACTCTATCCTTGTTCCTCCATCACATATTTTTGTTTTGGTTTTACCAACCAGAATGCTGATAGTATTTTCAAATACACTAGAAGAAAAAATAGCCTGATAAATGCCTCAAATATAAACATCCTCCCTGGAGCTTAGTTCATGTCTTCCAACAAAAAAAAATAAACACCCACCAAAAAACAGTCCAAAACCTCCCATACTGAAAAAAATAAAAATACTGAACTTTGATTTTAATCTAATCCAGCTAAATCAACTATATATAGGTGCTAAAAAAAAATGCCAGGTGGCAAGGGAGAGTCATCAAGACTCCTTTTTGTTTCTTATCACTGGCCTTTATTCACATCATAATCCTGGTGTAGAGGTGACCATGGAGCCCTCAGTCTGCAGATGCCCTGAAAATGACATTAGTGGTCCACATTTTTCATTTATCTATGATGGTAAATTATCTACATCAAGTAGATAAATACTTATAAAACCAAAATGTTACTGTCTTTGAAACTCTCATTTTCATTGTGATTTTAATTCAGTGCATACACTGGGGTTAAGGACACAGGGAAGGGGGTGTTCTTCTTTTATATTCATTAAAATTAGTGCATTTATTTTTATGTTACTATTCAGGCTACCTGACATTTCTAACAGCTTTTACCTTGATTTTTTTTTTTTTTAATAATCCAGCAGGAAAAAAAAATTGTCTTTTTAGCCTTTTGACTCAGTCTTTTCTGCAAAACGTAGACACTGGGAAAAACATTAAAACATGTCCCACATTTTCCCCCCTCTAATTGTTATAGCTATATAAAAGCAAAGCACTTGTATTCCTTTGATGAACGAAAGGAAGGAGTAAAAAGGGAAGAAAGACATCTGGATTACCTTCACATTTTACAGTATTATTGTTGGAAAGCCTTGTTATTTCAGCAAAGCTTATTTTAGCTAATTCTCAGTTTTGCTAGAACAGGACAACAGAGTCCAGAGAAGTGGCACAGATGCAGGAGGTCCCTCCTCATTTTCTGCTCTCTTAGTGCTAAGGCTTAGCAAAGGTCTTTCTGAGATGATTAATGGCAGGTTTGACTCTGGGAGGTAATTATAGGTTTTGACAAGAAGTTTGAGACTTTGGGGATGAAAGTGTCTGTGAAGGTTTCACTGAGGAAACCAACCCCTGACAGGGACAACATGCTCATTACAGAATTTTTGAAAAAGCACAGATATCTATAAAATAAGCTAGACACAGAAGAACATATTTTTATTAACCCCACTGCTGCTGATGACATATGCATCCTCCTTGTTGTTTGTGGACTAATGTGATTTGTAACCTCAGCAACTGTAGTCTCTTGAAGGCACAGAGGTTCATTTGCTTATGAACTCCTACTCATTCTCCCTCCTTCACCCCTGTTTTCTTTGAGGGTTAGGTGGGAAGAGGAGGGAGGGAATATCAATAAATAGTGTCATTAAAAATAAATTATGAGTGCTCAGAAAGTTCTTCCCATAATGCTACTAGTTTGCTGCAAAGTATATTATTATTATTGTTGTTACTATTATTATTATTATTAGTAGTAGTAGTAGTAGTAGTAGTAATAATAATAATAATAATAATTGTTTGGGTTTCAGCTATTCTGTGAATAAAGAAAATATTGAAGTGATATATGCATTTCTGTTTGTTAGAATAATACTTTTCAGTACTCTGAAATGTAATGTCTGAGAACTGGAACAAAACCTAATTAAAAGGGATTCCTCCAAGAAAAAGGTCCATAAAGACAGCAGGGCTTCTGGTAGGAGCTCTTAGTGTCTGTAAGTGGTTTAAACTCTCCAGAGCAGCATCTTTCAGCTGCCTCAAACTTCTGCAGGAAATGACCATCAAATTACACAATTCAAAAATACACTGACCAGGTTTTTACTCCAGACTCTCTGACTTCCCAACTCCTTCAGGGATGGAGAGGGAACAGTCTGCACCACACTGCAGAGAGCAGAGCTCTGTGTCAATTCAGAACAGAACTTTTCCCCAGAAAAATGCTTTTTTTTAAAATTCCAATGAATATGAGCATCTAGCTCTAAGAAAAGGCCATGAGAAGACTTATTGCCAAATCTAAATGTATTTACAATTCATACACTGCTATATACATCTTGCCACTATGAGCTACAGACCTCATTTCAGTGGTACTGTCTGACTTCTTTGTGCCTTTTTGTCAACATAAAGCAGCTGTAAACCTGCCTGCTCTGGCCAATTAAGTTGTTTTGTATTTCTGGAGTGGCACAAAGGAAAGCTACCCCTCCTTCTCAGTATGGTTTAATAAAATAGGGATATATGGGGCACACAGGAATCACAAAAGTCAGAGTGGAACAGGAGCCATGGGCCAGATTCTTGAGCTGCAATAAAACAGTGGCAATCCATGGGAGAGATGGCAAATTATGCTAGCTGGGAGTCTGCCTCTGAGATTCCACAAATGCTTTCTGTCACAAAATAAAATGACATTGCTAGGCTACTTGTTACCAAGAATCCCAAAACATGTCTTCCCAAACCATTTGTGGGAGTCTGTGCAAAGGGGCCCTATCTCCAAATTAATTTTATGAGATGATTTGTATTACTTTGAAATAATTGTGAACAAATGCCTCTGTGCAGCAGGGTCGTATCAAGAGAGCCTGGGAACTGTCAAGTACCAAGAGGATACACCCCACATCAGGGAGTCAGCATGGGGTCATTTTAGGAGGTTTTGAGTTAAAAACAAATCAGAAATTTGGCTTGGACTTCAAAACAGGAATTTATCTTACCTGCAAGTGCAATTAAAACTTTAATAAGCAGGAATGAGGTAAGTAGCAAAGCTGACCCAGCGAGGCAACATTCATTTTGCTTCTCCAGACAGAATTGGTTCCTTATTTCTACTATCCAAACTCACATATTCTGCATTAAAAAAAAAAAAATAATCTGTGATATAGATTACCTCGCTGCATTTATTCACTTAACCTAAATTCAGACATCAGCAATGTAGAAATTTCCCCTAGAGCTGTGTTGCTTTGGGATAAAAAAAGAGCATTGTCTAGAAATGCCTGATTTACTGGGTCCTCTACATTTCAGTTAAAGAAATCCTGGATTTGGCTTCCTGGTCTTTGCCTGCAATAAGCAATGAGAGACAACAAGTGGATCTAAAGAGTAACTCAGAGTTTTTGTGATCCAATTGTCCCTGTGTGGTTCTGTGTCATCTCTGTACTGACTGAAAAGGAAAACCAAAACTGGTGGTTATCATGAAATAAACATTTTGAGAGTGAGGATTACCTCTGAAGGCTCATTTAAAATTCTCAATTAAGTGTCTGGAATTAGGTAGAAGGCATCAGTATCTTTCTGTCCTGTAGGGATCCATGGACTATATAACTTGTATATATTAATTTAATAATCTGTCTTTATAGAAAGCACACGGAGAACAAGAACAGATGAAGTAATGCAGCACCTAATTGTTTTTTGTGGCTCACCTGTGACCTTTGGTTTCACCTTCAGTCCACAGTGAAAGCAGCAGGTACTGGAAGATCATCCTCTTGGGAACATGAGGAAAAGGCAGATCACAACACACAGAGTAGGGAAAAGTATGCAAAACATGAAGCCTCCATGGTGAACTAAGTTAAAAACCTGAAAGAAAAACATCTTTGAAATTTTAGAGAAAGTTATTTCATTCTGTATCTGCAGCAGCTTTTCACAGTTAACCAATATATTCTTTGGAAGCAGCTTCAAAGTTATACACTTAATTGGCAGAAACAGAATTTTATGCCTGTACATAAAATGCTCATGTAAGAATTGCTTGTATTCTCAGGCAGGCAGGGCACAAAGTACTGTGGGATTCATGAGGCCAATTGCAGCTAATCAAGAATCAGATAAAAAGCATCCAATTTATTTCATATAATACATAGCCGCATTTTCAAATAGTCACTGTCAAGACATAAAATAAAAACTCAAAAAGACATCTGTCAAATAAAATTTTAATAACATATGAATCCGAATAAGTTGTGGCCTATTGTTTGAATATTCCAGCAGTAGAAAAGGAGGTTAAATTCAAATAAATTATTCATTGAGACTAGTTGCATATCCCTAGTATGCATCTGTATAATTTAAATAAAAAACAAAAGTGTGCCACAGAATAAAACAAGATTTTATAGAAACACTTCTTTGAATCTAGGTGATGCAATTCCCTATCTTATTCCAAAATAATTATTAAACATATGGAAAACTACTAATAGAGCATAAAAAATATATTCAATTGGCAGAAGACAAATACATTATTTATTACTTCAAGTTATTGATGAGCTTTCATACCAGCTCGTCATTCTGTTTTGCTCTGTCACTCATGAATTATAAGATTATCCGTACCTCATAATAAATAATTTATCCACAGCCAGTCTGTACCTTTGGGTAGCTGCCCTTCTTTATCTGGATATATGCACACAGATATGCACTTTCTCACCAAGAAAAATGGCCATTAAACAACGCGGATTTGCAGAGGTTTCAAACTTACAAGAAGAGAATGAAAACAAGGGATTGAGGATATTACAGGGATTTTTTTGTCCATGTGGGTTTTTTCATGCTAAGAATGCATTGCTGAATGATATGCAAATGGAGAAGGTTATAAAGGATCTGTTCAAAGCATATGTATGGTAATTCAAAATCGTAATGAAACTCTATTTTAACAGATTTGATATAAGCAAAGGGGACAAAATTAACACAGAGATTGGTGTGACTATTGCACCAAAGAGCTGTATACCTTTGAGTTTATGAATAACATTTGGCAAAGGTTAAGATGGAAAATAAATTCAAGATGCAAGTAATTCTTACAAAAATTACAATTACACACATTATTGAAATGAACAGATTATAGTAGCAAGAATGGATGGTTTCTGCAACAATAGCAACATTTATAAGTAAATCTCTAATATCTTCTCATCTGTAGCACAAGTATTCCTGAATATTTGCACTGAAATGCTGACACTGAGTGATCACTGATGAAAATGCCCTTTGTTTTGACCTGCACAATATTTCAAAATTATATACAATGCAGTTATAAACTCTTTTCCCAACTAATTAAAGAATTAGGTTGGTTCCTGTCAACTATACAATAGTATTCAAAATGGTAAACCTGTTAACCTGAATTACAATTTGCATTTTCAATAAGCGACTGGAAGAGATATTTTCTGCATGTTTTCTCTTTGGGGGAAAAAAATTGCTGGGGCCAGGTGCTAGGGTCTCCAACTCTATATAGTGTATGCTGAATTACATATTTTTCTATTGTTCATCTGCATTGTTTTATAACCTACTTGTACAATCAATGTTTCTAAATGACTGAGGAGAAAAGATGGGTATAATAGTTACATAAACTAGATGAATAGATTAAATGTATAAGTAGAATGACCATGAACCATTGGTGCATTTCTCATTTTGAAAAGGCTAACAGGATTGTGTAACAATGTAAACCAAATATTTCCACAGGGAGATGCAATATTAAGCCTATTGTATAAGGTTTTGACAGCAATTTATGTAGAATATTGTAGTGATACTTTGAATAGTTCCGGTCATGTACATTCGAGGAAGACAGCTTCATGCTGGAACAGAAAGAAGGATTTCTAGGTTTATAGAAAGACTAAAAGATCTTCCTTTGTTCTGCTTAGGGAATACAATTACTGTTCATGTAAGTAGATATTATAAATTGCAAATGTGTGGGTGTGGGTGTGCGTGTGTTAGGGGCAGAGAAGGATAAACATTCAAAAGAAAAGCTATTTACACTGAAAGACAGGGTAGTCTTTGGCATATGAACAAAGAGGAGGAAAGCGCTGTCAGGAATAAGCTTGCTCTGAAAATGAGGCGAATTCCAGAAGAGTGAAGTTTTAAAGCAAATTTCTAATAGAAGCAATAGGCAGCACAAGGAGTCTTACTGGAAAGGGAATTCAGCAAACCTGTGAATGTCATTAGGCAGCACAAGGCAGGCTGTGTCTGCCCCTGACAGCCCCAGGAGCCTTTCCTGTGCTCTTATAGTCCACCATATGGCTTCTCCTGAATAAAGGCTAACACAATTACATACAGAACCACAAGGTTTCATCTCTAAGTGGCCACAAGAAAAAAAAAAAAAAAAAAAAAGAAATAATTAAGAGAATTGCCTAATAAAAACAAATCAACCAAACAAACTCAGCGAACCTCACGGCTCTCAGCTGCTTTCTCCGTGCCCAGCACTGAGCCATATGGCTGGTGTCTTATCTTAGCAAGGCACAAAGAGCTACACTACCAATTTATTCTTTTTGTATAGCACCTTTCACCACAACTGAGAGGTGAGAGGCTGCTCAGCGAGGAGAAACAAATACATATGGCTTTTGCATATTAACAGAGGTGCCCACGGAAACAACCGTGGCTCACACCCACTGAAGTCAGGCAGCGCAGTAGCTGAATACACAGAAATAAAGACTGCCATGCCAAAACCCCTCAGTGCTCCCCACTGACTTCAAAGACTTGTGTTAGGAGAAGGTCCAAATTAATTTTGTACGTGTTATTAAAGTTTTCCATCATCCAGGGCAGAGATAGGCTGAGGCCTCGGGGCTGCAGTGAGCTCTATGCAGAATGCCTCTGCAGAATCGCTGAAGCTGGGAGGGGTCTGAGCACCCCAATCCAGCTACTCCTGATGGGAGCTTTGGATTTTAAAGGCTCGGGGCTGTGACACACTGGAAATCAGAAATCAGCTTGTGCTTTAGCAAAGAGGAGCAGCACAGTCCCCACATATGGGCTCACTTCACACGGTGAGCATAGAGCAACCAATTACAGCAGCAAGGCAGCTAAGTGTCTACACTTCTTCTTCATAAGAATGAAACGAGCTACTTCAGTCCCCCACAGAAGCTCATTCTTCTCCTTTTTAAATCTGACATCTGCTGTCATATCCAAAATTTTACACCAGAAAGCAGCAGCCTGGAATTTCTCAAATGTGTAAATTTTTCATCTTGCACTGAGACTGCAGCAGCTTTACCTAACCAGCTGGATCTATCTGTCAGCTGCCAAGCAGCACTTGCAATTTGTTTACAGTCAACTGCAAGGAGATATATAAACTCCCCCAGATGAGGAAGATGTTGAATTTACAGAGACAAGTGACAAATGAGCTCAGAATGAGAATGCATATAAGAATAGCCTACAGTATGCCATATCATGACATAAATATATGACAACTACTCCAATCAATGCCCATGGTAAATGTTTTTGAGTGTTACTGCCACTAGAGTAGTTTCTTTGTGTTTCAGGTTTTTTTCCCTTATCTTTTTTTTTCTTGAATGAAACATTCATTCTAAGGTAATAACAAGTATTAAAACGAGCAGATCATGCTGTACTGAAGGGGTTTTGGGACAAATGACTGATTAGTGCAGTTGTTGCATCTCACTTTTCATGGAACAGTGTCCAGATACCAGTAATGTGCTCCACCAGAAATACATATACACCCTGTGGCAAGTTATAAGAAGAGACAAACTATAATTTCATTATCTCTATCATTACATCTAGGTTCAAATTATAATAAACAGAATAGCCCATCATACGCACCTGTAAAGTAATGCATACCAAAGCTTTCAGCACACATGGACAGCAGTTTTTTGTGAAAGGAGTGGATTCTGCACAAGTGTTAGCACAGTATTCAGGCTTCCTTCTGGCAAGTGGCATTTCCAATCCTTTCAAAGCTTGAAAATCATGCTTCTGTAAAGAAACAAAACATAAATCCTCTGGGCACAAGTGAAATCCTCCCTGATCCCTCTATATGAAGCTTACCTTGCAGAAGAGGTTTCACAGACCTTGGGCTAATCTGCTGGAAGTGAAGGACCATCTTTGAACACAAGGAAAAAGTGACACCAACCCTGGCAGCATCACCATTCTACACAGATTGTTTTTGGAGCTAAGACAGATCCTTGTTCCAACCTCTGATACATTTAAGAAAAGTCTTTCTGCTTTAGAAGGGTAGAGTGTAGCCGATAAAATCTCCTATCCAAGACACACCACAAAGGAGTTTCAAAGTAAGGGGCCCATCTTTTCTGATAGAAGCCCATCCCTGGCATTGACTATTCATCCTGCTGTTCTACTAGGAACTTACAATTTAGTTGAAGGTCGTTGAAAGAGCATTTCTTCTGCTGTTCAGAACAAGTATATAAACCAAAATTCTCTGCCAGAGAGAGCTGGAGCAGGAGTTGCTGCCCAAATGCAAGCCAACAAATACTGGCTGAAATCTAATTAGTCATGGGTGAGTTTGTTTGGTTTTGTTGTCAGAAAAATCAAAAAAATAACATCAGGAAATGGAAAAGGCAGCAAGAAAATAATCTGTTTCTCAAAAACACAAGTGGTAAAACCTAGAGAATGAGAGCTCTAGATTTGATACTTGTAGGAAGTAATCACAAGCAAGGAGAATGAAACCTAGATTTGAATCCTAAAGAATTCTGAATATAATACAGATAGCATTGCTAGTTTTGTTTTAAAACAATTACTGTTTTAGTCCTTGCCAGTAGACATGTCATTGATTTTTGATGTGTCATGCACCTGTCTACTAAAGACAAAGGAATAAGAGACCTGGAATTTTCCCTGAGTATCAACCACGACATTTTCTCTGTGCCAAGCACATCACCAGCTGCTGCCTGGTCTTTCTACTCTCATGCAGAGAGTAGAAAATAATAAAAAATGAAATGATCTGGGAAGGCACCTGGGAAGGTGACATGGCACATTTGGACCAAGTTCTTACTGTGCTTAACCAGAGGGCTGGGGTTTTATATTCAGCCTTGTTGTTTTTTTGTCCACTCAGTAAAGATCTGACTGTAGTTTGAGGCACACACTATCCACTGTTGTTTACTTGCACTAACAGCTATGGTCGGAATGTGCAAACAATGCAACAGAATCATTATTTCTATCACCAAAAAAAAAAAAAAAGAAGGTGCTAGAAGATGGACAAGAGTGTCCTGAAATTATTCTAATAAAAACTGGGAATTGCACTGAGGAGAAAGAAGCTTCCTTATGCCCTTATACAAGTCATTGTAGGAAGCAATTTTCAGCTCCAAGAATAATATCATTTACATTTAATCTTTCATAGCCCAGAAGATCTGTCCCAGTTGCCAGGCAAAATCAGGGTAACTCAGGCACTCACTGTGCTATCTTAGACACCTTTGAGTAGTACCTCCAGCCTTGCCTCCAGCTGCCATGGATCTGTCCCAGCCCTACACTCAATTCTCTGCCCCTCTAAAGATGTCTCAGGTACCTAAGGGCTTCTATTTAAAATTATGTAGATACTTATGTCTAGTTTTGTTGTATTTTGTTGGGGTTATATTCTGGAGAATCCCACCCACTATGTTTTCTCTGTTTTTATGCTGGGTCAGTAAACAAGATTATAGTCCATGATTCTCAACAGCCCTGGGATATGTTCTATGCAAAAAAAACCAAAAACAAAAAACAAAAGCAAAACAAAAAACCCACAAAAAACCCAACAAAAAAACAACCCAGTTGCTCCATCTTAACAAACCCTCTGTGTAAAAAGCAGCATAAAGAGGTGATATCAGATCTGAAAATTGGGCCAAAGAGAGTGTATTTTCCTCTGGATGCTATTCAGAGGATTCCTCTGGATTCCAACAGTTATAATTGCTATTATGTTTAGGGAATTGGTCTTGATCACTGAATGGAAAACACTTTGCAATTAAGAGGGTTGAAAGCATAACTAGATTTGAATAATTGATGTTAATTTCCATTTGCAGAGAAGACTATCACAATGTTGAATCCAAATACCATGCAATCTTCTGGTCCATTCCCTCATTTCTTGTTTCCATAAATTGCAAGGTAATGCTAACTGGAGGGCCTTGAACAGAATTGCTCTGTGGATCACATCCCATTATACCTCTGAAATCAGGAAGAATCCATGCTTGCATCACTCATGCTCACAAAGCAAGTTCTTTCCTTATTTGGCCACGCAATTAACTTAAATGAAACTGAATGTAATGCCTTGAAAACAATACTAAATTAAATGGTAATGCAGTAATCCATCAATTACAACAGGGCAACTAATGGCTTGAAATAGCTTTGTACAAGAGTTTCTAGTTGGATTAATAATATAATTAATGCTATGTACTCACCATTAAAGTAGGAAATAAAATATTGTTTTAGTTAATCTCTTCTTGTCATTGATGGGGAAGTGCAATGCAACCAAAATTAATATTCACCGTAATGTAGTACCCAAGTATACCAATATCTATCAAAAAACCCTCAAAACATCAAAATTTGACAACTATTAAAACATAGTTTTTACTGGGTTTGCTGAAATATCAGAAATAGTGAGCACATTTTAAATAACCTTATTTGTTCTGATAGTCACAGTAGCTTTGTACAGGTTAGAGAGATAAAGCAGGATCTGAGTGAGGCTCTGAGTTTGTAAGCTCAGCATTCAGCTGGTTCAAGTCTTTCAAGGACACTCCCAGAAACACAGAAAGTGGAAAAAAAGATAGATGCAAATTATCTGGCCAGCTGTAGCGAGAAGGAACAGAACAGAAGTGAATCTATATTTGGAGTACTGGGGGGAAGCTCGCTCCTCTGCTTTCTGATGCTGCACGTGCAGATGATCAGTTTAGATTTTCACACTTCCCACTGGCATCAAACAAAGCCCAAGAACTTTGAGAATCCAAAGGCACATGCAGTGCTGAGAGCTCTTTCCATGATATTCACGCAAAGGGATGCAGGGCAGGCACCACCCTTTCCAGTCTGCTCCATCAGAACCTGGATCTGAGCTATGCCATCACCCTCCTGGTTTATTTAACCAACCAAGCAATCTGCTCCAGTGCTGGCAGATGTGAAACAGCCACCAGTGCCCTGGCACAGAGCAGAGTACCCATAGTCACTCAGCAGATCCTGAAGCTTGACCACCACTGCCATCGGCCAAAGGAGGGTCCTGGGAGTGGGAGGAGGGTCAGGAGTGTAGAGGGAGGATGAATGCCCTCTCCTACCTGGATCCTACCACAGGGACATGCTTGCAGGCCTTCAGGGAGGGGAGGAAGGCTTTTTATCCTTTTCTTTGTCTCTCTTGTGTCTTGTGCTGCCATGCAGAGCAGCTGACTGATGGCCAAAGCCGAGGGTGTGGGGCTGCTCTCCAAGTGCTCCTGGGGGGCACAGGGGTGGGGGCAAAGCCAGAGGGTGAGCAGATGAGCCCACCCCATGACCTGCTGCTAAAGCCATCCTGCTCAAGTGATCCACAGATGGCAGAACTCCTAATGTTCGCAGGGAAAGCCTTTCTGAAGTGTGTGATGTGCATATGCACACTGGGACTTTAAAGCCTTGCAGCCCACTGCTTTGAATACCTTTAGATCACAAAGCTCTGCACATAAGGCTGCATTTCAACAGTTGTTTAACACTTCCTATGCATCTAAAATAGAGCAAGAAAAAGGAAATCAAAGCTCTGATTTCATGCTTTATATGGAAAATTTACCCAAAAACCTGTTAGTATATGATGTGAGCTAAGGGCTCAAAGGTTTAAATGCTGTATCTATAAATAGAAGTAGGACCAAATATACATGCAGAGACATTACAATTCAGCATTTTGTGTTTGCAGCGGCCTTTGAAGCAGACATAAAAAATCTCCATTGCAATAGGAATTGCTCAGAGGCTCCCCAGGAGAAATTACTTGCTCCTACATGGCTTTGCATCGATGAACTGGAAAGCAAAGATAAGGGTACTGGCTCCTCCTTCTTTCACCTTTCCTTCTCCCAGGTTTTGTCTGGCCCAGTAGTTGAATAGAAACAGTTGCTTTAAGGCTATGGAAAAGCAAGGGAATGGCGGCTCTGCTTTGCTTTCCTAATGGTTTCCCCTGACTCCAGCAAAACACCCTGTGGGCAAATATATTCAAATAGACGGTTAGCACATGCTACAGAGGTCACTTACAGAGTAAAAAGCTATCTTGTATTATTTACAAGAAGTATTAGATAACATTTTGACCACAGAGACACAAAGAAGCACCGTGAGCTCATTAAAGCTCTAAAGTGCATGTAAAGCAGAAGGGTGTCTTTTTAAGAGGTTATCAAAGGATCCCACATGTGTATCAAGTCGACTCCAACGGAAGCAAAAAGAAATATGCCTGTTAACATTAATGGGAACTGCAGCATAAGGAGAAAGGCATTCAATCCTAGTCTCTCTGAAAGCCAGAGAATGAGCATTTCAGTAATGCTAAGAGTTTAACTTGTGATTTAAAGGAATCTATACATTTAAGACAGGAAGCATACCTATTAGACATCATGCCTAATAATTTGCAAGCATTTAACATAGCCACGCAGATAAATTGGTTTTGTTGTTTGCTATTTAGAAGGGGGAAGAATGGTGAGAAAAATCAGCTTTTCTTGCTGTATTTATTTTATCTTGTTAGGGAAATGGAAAAAAACAACACAGGATGCCATAAAACCTAAGGGGCCAGTAAGAAAAAAATGGTTCAAATAACTGTATAGGACAGAGTCTTCATTGATCCTGTGCATTCTGTCCTTTAAATGTAAACATTGCCTTTCAAACCAACAGTATTTTGTATTTTATTTATGCCTGAGGAAGAGTAATAAAAATGCAGGAAGTGTAAAAATCAGCTTCTGCAAAGAGCTTGAATAAGCTAAAATTAAGAGCATAACCCAGTCAATTAAGGGTTTCTTTTGTGTTATAGTCATGCCTAAGCATTTTCAAATATTGAAGGAGTTGATTATGGATATTTGTGGCTATACTTCTGTGTCAGTCAAGAAGAAGAAAAATTGTCTGGGAAGCTTGGGTTTGTGGGGGAATTGGCACAGAAAAGGGGGTGTAATGAAAGAAAAGGAGGTGATAAATGGAGGGAAAAAAAGACATCAAGAGGGAGAAAAAATAAATTTTGAAGTAATTTGGATTTGAGGGGAATTGAAATAATTTGGGTTTGATGAAAGAATTGCTTAAGGTTTATTTTCTTCTTTTTCTTTTTTTTTTTTTTTTTTGTCTGACTGCCTACAACAATCCTAGGTGTCTTAATGTCTGGAAAAGATTTGAACTATTAAGGCATGAATAACTAGCAAAACAAACCCTCATTAAATTATAAAGGAATGTTTTTTAATGCGCCTTAGCGGAAAAAACACTCATTCTAGGAGAAATCTGTTCAAGTGTACAACAGTGCCACTCAGAAAACACCGTTCTCCTGCACTGCTTGAGGCCTGTGGATAGTGGGATTGAGGGATGGGAAGCTGGGAAGAGTCCTGTGTGACCACCTTCTACAGTAATTTATTGAGTGCTGTCATGGCATGTGGTACTGTGCAAACACTGCCCTAGGGTGTTTACCCTCTAAATCAGACACAGATAATAGAAGTCAGGCACTAAATACCAAGGGAGAGTCCAAACCAGATGGAGACAATCCATTTTACATCAGATGTGGCTGCGACTTTCTCTTGTGCTGATTACTTCCCTTTAGAAGAGCTCCTTGCTCAGGCATTTAATTGAAAAGTGGCCATCAGTGCTGCCCAGACAAAGATCTCCCTTGCAGGAGGTGCAGAATGAGTGCAACACGGTAAATCAGGCACAGGGAGGCTGCTCAGGTGTGGGAATCCAGGGCTTCCCTCTGGCTGCCCTGGAAGGTCTGGGACCCCGGCAGGGGGTCAGGAACCCCCCTGGACAGAGCCCCCAGAGACACTGTCTCTGATCTCTGTCCATGCAAAAGAGTTTTCAATCTTACAGCATGAATTACGAGCTCTGAGTGTTTGATATGAGTAATAATTAAGTGTGGCACGGGTGCAAAAGTAAAATTTTAGGTTTCTAGATTAGGGGTCCAAAGGGGACAAGATGGAGGAAATTGGGTGTGTCTTGTCCTTTTTCTCCTTCTTCATGCCCTCCATGTTTCACTGCAGTGTTGGCATTTTCCTGTTGGTTTAGGCTGGGGACACACTGTTCAACGTAGGTGACAGATATTGGCACATTATTGTAAATACAGCACAGGTAGTTTCTGGTATTTAATGTTTGTAACATCCCACTGAGGGCAGAGCCCCACACGCTGCCCTGCAGGACAGAGCTGCGGCAGGGCAGCATAACATGTTAGAGATAAACAGAATAAACAACCTTGAAACCAGCACAGACCAATTATGGCTTCTTCTTTGGCAGCGGGGCTGAAAGACAGAGACTTTCTACAATCTCGGAATCATCAATACCTCAGATTCCGACACTCAGTGACACCCTGGCACTGAGGACAGCTTGGCCACAGTTCTGGATGCAGCAAGGCCACATCGTGCAGTGCCACCCTTGAGTAATTACTACATCTCAGAGAGGTTTTCAGCTGCACAGCACAGAAAGCATTCCACACCGACCTGCTGCCTTGCTCAGAGCCAGCTTTTGTTTCTGTGCCTGGTTTTACACTGCACAGGCTGTATTTTACTCAGGAGGGAAGAAGGAAACTGAGTTATACCAGTGCAGTATTTGCCTGCCTCAGCCATTTAGACTGCAAACTCTTCATGGGTCTGACCATGTTTATGTATAGGAAGAGGATGTCACAATCTGACATGTGCTGAATAATTCCAGACCATAAATTTTGGCAAACTTGCTGACACACCTTTAAAATAATCATAATAAATATCCCCCAAACAGAGACATCAGGAACCCAAGGACTGACAACTGCATTTCCCTGTGCACCAGAAGTCTTCACCAAGACTGTAACACATTAAATGAACTCCTGGGAGATTATAAAAGTACAGAGAGCCCAAGTGACTCAAATGAGAGTATTTTCCATAGAGCAACCATTCTCTCAGTGAACTCCCAGCCATGATCTCCAGAGGAATGTGTAAAACATTTCCAGACATGAATTTGGAAACTAAATATTTTGTAAATCTACTGAAAATTTCATAGCTCATACAGTTACCAGTTTAAAATTTTTCCCAGCCTCATGCTTACTTGCATGTGTACAAATATCTTTAAGTTCTGGAGGGTGTGAACAATCTTTTTCTGCTCCTCTGCCTTATCATCCATCCCCAGTAGTGACAGCCCCCTCTACTTCCAATAGACCTAATTGTTTTTTATCTCCTGGTCTAACTGAGAATCAGCTAGTTAAACTCAGCTTATATTTGACGTTTCCTGTTTCTATTTTGAACCTGAAAGGTGTGCTATAAAGTTCACCTCCTCTGATAACTATATTATCAGTTTTAGTCTACTAGAGATGTTATCTATCTCTGACTAAAAACTTACAGGGCAGAAAACTAAGCTCCTCAAGAATTTCTAGAGGGGAAACTTCCAGTGTATCCAGTTTTTCCATATATTTACCTTCATGAAAAGCAAAATAAATATAATTTCTAATATTTTCATTCTAAAAATGTTTCCCGTTACTGAACAGTGGCAATACATTAGGCTGTATTTACCAAATGAAGGAATTTCAACTCCAGTATCATAGGATCTCAGCCTCTCTAATGAGCTCAGCTTTTTTTGCCAAATCACACCTTTTCTACAGCCCTTCTTATTCAAGAGCTCAGTGACTCCACACAGGACTCACATCCAGCCATTATGCACTAGAGGAGAAGTCACCAAAACAAAAATGTATTTATTTGCTTCAATAATTACTACAAACTGGATTCTTTGAATCCTTATTCACGTTTGGCCTATTTTGCTCTGCAATTAGCTTCACTGGGAAGAATGGGACACTTGAAATCTAATGCATGCCTCAGTGGGGGTAAGTATAGTGGAATCAGGCCACGATGGTGGATAAAGTAAACACATTCTTTTGTTGCCATCCATCCCGTTCTTAAAAACCCTCTTTAAAATAGCTATCAGACAAAGAAGATGATGAAAAGACACAAAATGAGGCCATGAATAACAGCATAATT
The DNA here is from genome assembly GCF_048771995.1 of Taeniopygia guttata. Taxonomy (NCBI): domain Eukaryota; kingdom Metazoa; phylum Chordata; class Aves; order Passeriformes; family Estrildidae; genus Taeniopygia; species Taeniopygia guttata. Next base: position 10,399,345 of record NC_133024.1, read on the forward strand.
CAGATTAAGAATCCTGACCCAAATGGCCTTCAGAATTAATAGGCTATTCAAGGAAACAGAATGCCCCCAATAAAAACAACTATTTGTGTGAAATCCTCCCTTTATACCCTTAATTTAGGCAGAGCTTTTCCTCCTGAGATTCTGTTTTGCATGAATCAATGTGCTGCAGTTCACATTCAGAAGGAACGACAAACTATATGTTGTACATAATAGAAGATACCAAATGAGTAAGAAACATGCTGCAATTACAGGACACTAACACTTAGGTATTAAAACTGCCTCGTTCATTTTGTTTAGTTGCAAATTAATACCTAGATTATCACAATATTTGGAAAATATTGACATTTGTTTTGGAAGTCACTGGTAGCAAGAGTGAGTGTATGATATATACAAAGAAAACATTCAGGTATCTGTAAAGGATAATATTAAACTTTTTACTTACATACAGAAATCATTTCAATGCACTTTTTTCCCTTTACAATGTAGGGTAATTATGAAGCTTGCAAAATCATGCCATAATACTTTGAAAGATTGGGTGACTCACACTTTGTTGCAGTGCAGCAAAGACTCACTCCCAGTGGTGACATTTTTCTGAAAAAGGCTTTTACCAGCTGCTCTTAACTCTGTAATGATTGACAGTGTCCACTCCATAAACTCCTGAGCAACTGGCTACTAAAATATATTTTCTAAAAATTTGTTATGTTTTATCCCTGCAGTGTCTTATTCTTTATCTTTCTGAAAAGCTCTTCAACCCATAAAAGTCTGTACAGCCTTGCTGCAAGCAGAATTTTGTTCAAGTTTCCCTGTCTTTTGTCTGAGGAAGGACTGATATTATTTCTGGTAGCAGTAATGATTTCTCTGACATACTTGAATGTCCTTAAAAGTTTTCTAGTTGATGCAGGCAGAAGCATGAAAATCAAATATAAAAAAAACCCCAAAAATACAGACTTACTCAGTATAAAGCAAAAAAGGTTGTGTTTTTACTTGCTTTTGCCCACCATGTTGTTTCTCTGATTAAAAGCACTTGAATGTCTGAGTATGTGAGATGTATCTGAAAAACCATTTCAGATATTGAAATCTGGGACTACAATACTGAATCTGGGACTACAATTTCATCCAAAGAAAAGGCCCAACCTGACAAAGCAGGAAGTCTTTCTGAGTGAATCAACCAGGAACAGCTGATAGAAAGAACTCAGAAATCAAAGAATTCATCATGCTACAAGATGAGGCATCTGATGAAAAGAATCTCATGTGCTGTGCAAAGCTGGAGTCTGTAAAAGATTGAACATGCTGCCGCTAAAGGAACATGCCAAGGCAATATCTCTTGGTGAAAAGAAAGAGCTGCATAATTTTTTTCAACACAGCAGGAATTTGTTAAATGTATCAAGGGCAGAGTTCATGACCATTAAAGCAGATTATGCATGACATTCCTTAAAAGGAATAAGAAAAGATAAAACTCAGAATAATCTCAAAGGAGAAAAAATGCTTTTGTGGGTTAAGAACATGCCAGTCCTTGGTCTACTAGAATTTGCAAGGTACAATAAAACCATCAGAGAAATTATCAGAAAGGCATAGGAATCATCTCAACAAATTATTGAAGGGATGTGAAGAACTAAGTGCTAAATCAATGGCAAAGTTCTCCTTTTTCTTGAAGCTTCAAGAAACAGAAAATAAAGACAAGGATCAAGAGACTCAGTACCCTCCATCATCACTAAAATGTGAGGAGATTAATAAAGTATAAAATATGTATATAAAAATAAGCTTATTATATATATTGGTAAATAGCCAAAAGCATTTAATTGAAACAGATCTTTTTCCTGACACCTTGAGTGTCAGGAATGACCTAGGGAGCACAAAGGATGAGACCATGAAATACAAAATTAATTCTCTTGAAGAGGATAAGTCAGGTGATCCTAAGGCATTGGAAATAAAGATGCTGAGGAGAAATTCTGAACTCTATTTGGGATTGAAACAAACAAAAGCCATGAAAAGGAGGCTACAAGGTTCTATGTTCATTTCAAATATACAAAAGGTATTTTACAGCAAAAAATGAATCATGAATGGAGCTCTTTTTTTTTAGAAGAAAAATAGAAGGTAGCAGTTGACATTTTTATATTGATTGTGAGAGTATCTCCTTGTCCAAGACTACTTAGACTTACTTCTTTTAGTTAGCCTTACTAGACAATACTTCAATTCAACAGTTATTTTTGCTACCCACTATCCCTGAAATAGTGGCTATGACTATGCAATTTTCAGCAAATTACATGTTCTGACACTACTGAAAATCTGAAGCTACTGAAAATCTAAATACAAAACTTGGAAAACCACTCTAAAGCCAGACTTTTTTTCCATATTTAGCAGTCCTGGATTACAATTTGGGACTGGCAAAATATAGGTTGCAAGCTGATAACATCTGGTTTGACAGAAATCATAAAATAAGAATGTCTGCACTTATGTGAGAAGTACTAGAGACTGCTGCATGCACAAGTCAAAACTCTCATTGTGATTTGGAGGTGAGGAAGCTTTCATTAATTCCCCAAAAAAAACCAGTGAGTAGTTCCAAGGTCATGGACAGCAGTGACACTTGGGAATTAGCACCAGAGGCCCATGGATTGCTGTTCCAATCTCACAGGTGCTCCTGCAAAAAGCAAATATCCCTTTCTGTGGTGGGATGTAGCGGGAAATGCAGCAGTGATGCTCCTGCCATTCTGTTAGGCACAACAGACAGTCACTGCTTGCCCTCAGGGCTTGGAGAGAGCAGAAAAATGACACTGCTGGAGTCTGTGCAGAAACAGAAATGTCTGTGGAGCAACATGTGGCACTTCAGAGGCTGTGAGAATGCTCCTGGTTTATGGGGGGAACACATCTGTGAAATCCCAGCCCCCTTTTGGAGGTTATTGTCATGTTTGCCTGCAGAAAGCAGGAGTGGGAAGCTGCCCCTACAGAAAGCCATTGCTGCAGCTGAAGCACTGGAGCTGAACTGGAGCTATTGTGCTGTTTGAGTGTTGGATTGCACCAGAGCCAGCAGGCAGACTCTGCACAAAGCAAAGGCATCCCAGCCCTCACTCAGAGGGGCTATTGGCCAGATGTGCCATCAGCAGCTGGGGCTGCAGCTCCAGGGACAGCTTAGCTCATCCAAAGCACATTGCCCCCATGAGGGGAAAGGCCCATCCTGCTCTCGCTCCTCCCCTTCCCCAGGGATCCATCCAGGTTTTTGTGGGGATTGCTCGCCCTCCCTTATCCCCTTAAGAGAGATATATGGCTGGGGGGTTCTGAGGAAACCATGGGGTTAATTCCCCAGACAAGTTACGGAGAGGAACCCAGGCCCAGGGTTACCAGGGGCAATAGGAAAGGTGGGAATGAGGCCCCCACCCCCTTTTAGCAGCAAGGAGCTATTAATTTGCCTCAGCCATGTCTTGTGGAACAACAGCCCGCAATCAATCTCTGCTCAGCATTAACTGCAGCAGCAGAGCGTTTCTGACACACTAAATGCACACAATGAATGGCAAGGAGAGATAGCAGGCGCTTTTGCCACGCAGCTCTCCAACCTCCAAGTTTTGGAAATGGAAAAAAACAAGTGTTGCCCCACCCTGTTTCTGGAAAAAGGCCTCATATTCCTCGGACCAATGTGAACCTAAAAAACACTGACACTTTTCACTGGACCAGAAGCAGCAGATAGTATTTACTAAGCATTTCTTGGTAGGTTTGCTGGCTGAACCACATCCATTCAGCAGAGGACTTGCTGCATTTGTATGTGAGAGACAGACACTGCTCTGCCATGGGGCTGAACTGAGTGTCAAGTAACACATGTTCTTGTTACAGCTTCTGAACAGATGTCATTTTGTCATAGCTGCTGACATAATTTTGAAGATAAGAAGATTTGGAGATTTAGCCTGTGATGTTTTAAAGCTAAACACAGACAGGATTAAGGCTTTAAATTTAAACATAAGCTAGATATGGCCTTGCGACACAGGGTTATATCAAAACTATCCCAAAACACATGTAGGAAAAATTTACTGTACCATGTTTAATTTATTGCAATTTTGGTACTAGTATTACTTCAATTATTATTTTACCATCTCATACATTATTAACCACTCTTTTCACAGAATAATGCAGTCAGAAAATCTGACCTAAGATTGCTGTTCTGGAAAAAAAAAAAAAAGTAGAACTAATGAGGCTTGGTTTCCTTGGATTAAGTTTTATCGACTTTCACGTCTAAGATGATGTAAACTCCAATGCAAGCTTTTCTTTGGGAGTGGAGCTGCTTAAATGAGCATCTCCTGTGTGAATTCTCTGGTGTCTGGTGTGGTATGAGCTCATGCTCTAGTATTTTTTTTTCAATCAAGGATATTACAGAGTTTCTCTTTTCCACACGCCTCAGACTTATATTTCCAGACAGCTATGAAGCATTAACAACTTTTGAAATGATGAATTATGTTCAGTTTTGTCTAGGTTAGCCCAGCATGTTTGAGTCTATTTGGTGTGAGAAAAGAGACACAGGTCCATATATGAAGACACTATGGCCACTGAAAAACTGTTTTGAGTAGACAACTTTTAGTGGGTTTATATTAAAAAGAGAAGTACTATATAACAAATAGAGAAATACTATATAACAAATAGAGAAACGCTATATAACAAAAAGAGAAATACTATATAAGAAATAGAAATACTATATAACAAATAATGATGTTCCTACAAATAGTAGGAACTTCCTCAGGAATCTCCAAGTTACATATAAGCCAACCAGTTTTGGTAAGATTATGGTTAGAGATAAAATGTGAAATTAATTGCACAGACCAGGCAAACTAGTGGAAGGCTAGCCTGTTCTGCTCTCTGGCTTCCTCCAGTTAACATACTGGCACTCAGACCATTTTAGGCCAGTTCAAAGGTTAGATATATGTTCTTTTCCAGGTAGACTGAACTTACACTTTTGACAACAGTAGAGTTTGTACACACAAAGCTATATCCCATTGTAGTCCCAATGTGTATCAGTGTAAGTGTAAGTCAAACAATTTCAATAAAAGGAAATAATCTTCACTTCAGGGAAATAAGAATTTAAACTCATATTTTAAAATAACTCTATCCTCTGATTCTGTGTCCAAGGAAAAGGAAATACTAAATGCAGTTGTGAAAATACTGAATGAAAATTTCTTTTACTCATTAAATAAACTTAATAGAGAACTCTAATTCTCTCTAGTTATCTAGATTCTACATAAGACCAGCATTAGCTCTATTGAGATCTGGTCATGCCCAAATATGCTATGACAGATTTCAAATACATCGAACCATGCCCCAGACAAGAAGCTCAGAACCAAATCAAAGTTTCACATTTGAAAGACTAAAAGAAGGAGTCCTATTGCTTTTGACAGTGTCTGAACAGGTCCTATGGGAGCTTTTGAATCATTTACTGATATCTACTCAAACATCTTCTTCAAGACACAGAATCACTATTGAAAAAATATACTGCAAATTCTTGTCAGTGTCCATCACTTTAACAAGACTTTCAAACAAAGATCTCACACAGTCATGCCAATGGCCTTAGCTGGTAAAAATAGTTTAATAAAAGCTAAATGAATAGGCTAAGCCCTCTGATTATCCTGCCTGTCATTAAACATTTTAGTAACTTGACTGCGATCTCCTGACCACAGAAATCTTCATCATACATGATTATTTGTAAGGTGAAAAGCTTCATGTTGCTTCATGTCTGCACCATTGCAACTGCAATTCAGACAGTTTTGCAACTTACTGAAATATAAAGGGTAGATTTCTTAAGGTGTAAAAGCAATTTCCTTTTGGGGGCTTCTAAGGCCTGGGGTGAAGAGAACACACCATTCCTGTGGTGTACAAGGTGAAAGAAGCAGTTATGTTGTCCTGTAGAACTATTAGTTTCTCAGGTGACTCTATCACCTCCCTGAGTTCAATACACAAGTAAAGGCTTGTATGCTGAATCTTAATTCATGTACTTGTTTCTCTCTATCGATTTCTTGCTATTGAATTTTCAGAAATGTGAATCAAGAGAAGCCTGTAGCTGTTATTTTATACTCAGGCAGCTAAATTAAAATTAAACTACAACACAGTGAAAGCCTTATAATCTTCAGAAATTATTGTAAATGAAAATGTTTTTGACCCTAATTTGATTTTTTCTGGGATTTTTAATATCACTTTGGTCAGAGATGATCTTTTCAGCAAAACAGATGAAAGTCTAAAAAAATAAGCTCTACAGTCTTGTTACCCTGCTTAAGATTGGAAAACTGTTTACTGGTAGAAAAAGGATGAACTAGTTTCTCCAAACCTAAACTAGATCAAAGCTGGGGTCATCACTCACCTGTGGCAGCAGAAGCATCAGATTTGTTTGCTGCTGGTACCTCCATGGGAGGGTAGAATATCTTTAGCCAAAAAGCAGGCTGGGGTTGTGTACACCAGCCCCTGGATGGATCCTCACCCGTGGCATCTGTGCAACTCCAAGAATTCCCTTCTCCTCCAGGAGTGCTGGCAGGGAGGAGAAAGGAGGTACACCCCTGCAGGGGGATGTGGGGCAGGGACTGAGGAATATTCAAGGAGCAACAGCAGATACACGTCCAGACCTTTAAAAGACAGCAGAGAACCTCCCACTGAGGACACGGATGATAACCTCCCACATGTGGAGGTTTTCTGTATGAAGAAGTCTGGAAAACCTTTCTGGGCTTAGAACAAAGATGGCCTTCTTAGCAAGGGCGCAATGGGCGAGATCTTATCCTGCAGATAAAATAAAAAAGATAAAATTCAAACATTTTAGGTTGTCCTCCAGAAGAGCTTTGGTTTTGAGGGTCAAAATTCCCATTACATGAAAACATTTTTTTCTTGAAGAGGGATTTGCAGGCTTAACTTGCATTTGCCTTTTAAATGTCGTCCAACTATAAAAGCAGCTGAGTCAAATGACTGGATTCTTGTTTTGTTTTTTTTTTCTTTCTGGATTGTTCATTATTTTTATGTTTCCCCCTTAATTTAGGAAACAGTACTCGCTTACTATTGTTTTATAACCAAAAAAGAAGCATTTCTTTGGAATCATGACTATTAGTATTGCATCAGACACATTGCTAGACTCCAGTCCTTTTTAACAGACAAATGTGGTGCAAAATTATCTAAGTGCACAGGGTAAAAAAATCTTCCTTGACAGAAAATCTCACAGAAAGCAACCTGCTGTTCTCATGAACCTCTCATAGAGGACAGACCTGGATGAGGGTGGGAGACCACTGTCAGTGACAAGAGATTCTACCAAGCATAGTAGATTTGTTTCTAATTTTAGTTGTGTCTATTTGAAGTACTTAGCCTGGAAGGCAAATTCAAACATGCTGATGGCTGCAAGCTGCTTTGCATCTCTCTTATCCTGTGGAATACTGAACAATTCCTTCTATTTTTTAACCATAATTATTAAATAAGGATCCCACCCCCAACGGTACAGTGTTTTAAAAACAAAACTCTCGTAATTACCAATAAATGTGATCAAATGCTTCCAGAAATTCCAGAAATTACAAGATATTGTGCTTTCCATGGGGAAAAACCTCTAAGCTTTTTCATCATGTGAACCTGCCTGTCTATACACACCAGTTCACATGTGCCTCTGTTCATAACTCTGTACACATACACAGAGCACACATTTTCAAGACTCAGCACAACATACTCATATTTCCCATGACTTCCTATTGCCCAAGAGCAGACTGAGTACAGGTGGCTTCATAATAGCAAGCATAAAAATGACAACCATTTTTTATTGCAAAATAACACACTGTCAGATGTACCACCATCTGTGTTATTCAGGACTACTGCTCACCGCCGGCTGCCACCAGCACTGGCCCATTATTGGAAGAATTACAGGAGGAGATGCCTGGCTTTATGAGAGAGCTTGACACTGGTCCCAGAGTCAAGTGTGACATAAACCCCAAAGCTGGACTTATGTGTGTATTCAAATGGTGTGCATTTACACCATTTACACACCCTGTTACACAACCACAGGAAAAGCCCAAGGGGATGCTCTCTACTATTTCCTTGTCAGACATCAATGAGTTAAAATAATCAAGGCAAGAAAATTATTTGCATGGCTGTAAGAGAGGAATTAAAGATCCCAGTGACTTGAGCTTACTTTCAACATTTGCCTTTGCAGCTGTCATCACTGCAGAACTGCAGAAACACTCCTCACACCAAGTAAGAATCAGATGTCAAACCTGCACCAGCTCCCGCAGCACTGCCAGACTCCTGTGATTATTCGGTGAATCCTCACAACACCAAAACCTTTGTCAGAATTTGGGGACTGTCCTCTTCATTTTCCATTACCAATTTGCTTTACAATCATGCACTAATTAATGCTGGACAACAGCAATGTTAAAATAAACATGCTCAGTGCAGAATAATAACTAAAAGGATGTTAAGACCTTCCATTTCTGTGTTCAGCTCTTTGTTTTCTTCTCTTTTCCCTCATAGCTCCATTGCTAATAAAGAATGCTTTCTGAAATGACAAATACTGTGGAAAGCAGTTTCATTTCTACTAGACTAGTATCTGATTTTAGCTTATTGCATCAACTTCTGTTTTGAGAATGAAAAGGTTATAAAACCCATTATAAAATTAAAATACTGCAAGACTGAGGGATGTTTCCAAAATAATTTTAAATACCTAGTAAAAAAATCTATCCAAACAATTGCCTTCAGTGAAAATACAGTGTAGTCAACAAAGATTTTGTAAGCTTTTGTTTGGATTTTTTGTACATATGCATTCCTAATTAAACCCATCTACTCCATAAAAAATAAAGCCTGCCAGATGGACTAAAGATTTGAGGTAATAATTACAGATTACACATGGACTAGGTATGGTCCCAGCTGTCCCATTCCACCTATGAAGGGCCTGACAAAATGTAAGAGTGGCTCCTGCACAAACAGTGCTTCCAGGGTGTTAAAAAGGTTGTTCTCAGCCATAATATTTTGACATGGTTTTATCAGTGAAGCCATAGCATAAAACTTAGGAATTCCTCAGCGGGGAGAGCTAAAATGAGCTTTCTATGGACTATATAATTTTCACATTGTTTCCAAACATTGCTATGGTATTAGCCTTCATCCATTCCCACATACTCCTCACCTGTGACCAGCTGCATACTCTTTTTCGTCATCCAGGTCTGGCCCCTTGAAACCTCGGAAATCAATTGGCCTTTGTTATCCATCCACCACCAGTTTACCTGATGGGATACTTCATGATATACAGTAATCATAAATTAATGCAATCATTTCACATGATAATGCAATTTGATGCCCTCTTTTCTTTGCTCTGAAATAATTTATGAGTGAAGGGTGAAGTTTGATTTCAAAGTTATGTTGTTTAAAGCTGACTTCTCTCTTTACTGTCTCCATTCAGACCTGACATACCTCAAGAAAGTAGAGCAGTGTAGCTAGAGAGTTCTGTGTTATATTCTTCCTTACAAGGTGTAATAATCTGACAATAATTATATCAGTTTCACTGACCATTCTCATATTCAGAAAAAAAATTAATTTATTTAGGGTGCTGTGAAAAACTTCACAGCAGAAGAATCATTTGATAGAATCATGATAATATATCAACACCTCTTAGAATTAGGAAAAAATAGAAACAAAAATAAAAGTCTGAGCATGCAGTAAGTACTGTAAGCAATGTCTGAAATGACAAAACTGCAATCCATGTAGATAGTAACCCTGGAAGAAGGATGAGTCAGGAACATAAGTAAGTATAAAAATCAAGACTGTTCTGAAAATGCTTTCAATAGGTATAAAATTTACATTATAATATTGAAACAAATATATTTGATTGCTTTGTCTTTCACTTTCCTATTTCTACTGCTATGGATAAAAAGGAGATGGATTTAAAAAGAGAAATCAAGAAAGCATAAAGCGGAAGATTAAATTATCCTTTTTTAGTTTAGTCTTACAAAAAAAACCCCATCAAATTAAAAATATTAAAAGCTTTGTTAAATTTTCTTGGTTAAAAAAATTGACTAGCTGAGTTAACTGAATGTAAAATATTGAACCTGATGTTTCTCACTGACATCTTAAAAGGAGACTCCAGGCATTAGAACCTCCAGAACAGAATTCCTTTAGGTTGTACATTGTTATGCTGTAGCTATTCCATTTCCTTTTCTTTGTTTAAAAGATGTTTCTTCATCTATATTCCTATTAGTAGAAAAGCATATGCAAACAATTGCACTTCCACATTCTTAAAAATTAATGTATTTATTAAAAATGAAGTCCTGGTAAATCTGGAATGTATTTAAAATTAATTTAGCTGTAAGAAAGGAAAAATAGTACTAAGAACTTCACAGAGCATGGAAATTAACTATGTTATGTTAATTGAAGTGGGATTTCAAACAGAACATGGACCCTTGTGGAGCTTCAATTACGAAAATGGTACATTCAGTTCAGCATAATAACAGTGTTCATTCTACCCCTCACTGAAGGGTCTTTGAACTCAAAAGTCAAGAATTGTCAAGAAATGTGAGCATCACATCACACAGAGTGTCTGCTGAGTATGAGTGATTTCCAAACACTAAAAGGAGCAGTGCACTGTGTCAGTAGGAGAGTCCTCGTGAGCACCTTGCCACGGGAATCCATCTATTGCAGACTGCAAACATTACCACATTTAGAACAAATATTTGTCAAGGTTACTTCTACCAGCAGGTGTTTTTCAGGGCTGGATTGACAGTTTGACTAAGTCCATAATTTTCACAGCTGGAGTTCCGTGATTTGTCATGCAACGCTGGCCAGGCTGGCGCAGCGGGGAAGCCCAGGATCCTGCAAACCCCAGAGAATGCACCAGGATTTACCATGGGTGTGCTGATCGGCTGGGACAGGGTCCAAGACACAAATCATTCTTTTCACAGGCAGGAGAATATCGCTGCTCAACTAAAGTACAAGGATACCACTCCGATCTGGAGGCTTATTCCTTGTTGTGCTGCAGTTTTTCTGCTTCTTTATACGTGTACATATACAGATACACGCTTGCATAGCCTATTGTGTTGGCAATGCGGGTTCAGACTAGAAAACATTTAGCTCTGGAGTGAAAATATCTCCTTGCATGCTCTTTGGGCTATAATCTCAGCTATTATTTATTCTGTGGGCACTTAAGCAGCACCATCTCTTCCAAGATAACTAAGAGAAAAGGGTAGTTGGCACCTGGCAGGTCTGGGATCTAAATGATTTGTAAAAGCTCAGTAGCTGCTTCTCTAATTCAGAATAATTTGTATTGAGGGTGATTTTATATGCGAAAAGGATTTACTGGACTCATTATAAAAACAAAGCACTGGACTGTAATCAGGATTGGCAAGGAAAGTAAGGAGGAAGAGTACTGTATAATGGAAAATATACTAGAAAAGGTGAAATATATAAAAGAATGAGGACGGCAGAAGGAAAAGAATAATTCCGGTCTCCTTTCAAAATGTCTTCTAGCAGGTATTCCTTGTGCCAGCTACAACATACCCATACATCCCAAAAACCTTTCTCTTAGCAAACTCCATTGTAAGTTGTTGTTAGCAATCCTGTGATGACTAAAAATCCAACATTCTCTGGAGGCTGATTAGGTTCCCAGCCTTACAGCTATTATTTCATCTTTCATTGTTACTCTGCTCATTTATGTGTGCTTCTTTATTTTTCTTCTGGCAACAAATTCCTCTGCTTTAGGTTCATTTCAGTTCATGGACCAAGGAATCCTACATCATCTAAAAATGGAACTCAGAGTAGTAGCTGAGACTACCAATTTACTCTTTTGACAGATATTTTCTCTGGCCCAGGAGCCAACTGGAGCAAACTGCAGTGCAAAGGGGAGAGAAAGCAGAGGGAGGCCAAAAAGTCAGGGAAATAAATTGCTTATAAACAAGTGCAACTCAAAGGTGAAACAAGTCTGTGGGTAGCTGTTGCTCGATTAATGGAAGAAATAAAGTAAAAATACCAGCTCCAAGACAGCTAGCTGTCACAGTGTCAGAGCTTAGGAAAGGCTTTTCCCAGACAGAACATAAAATAACTTCTCCCTTTCATAACAGGCACATCTTTTCAAGTTTTGTGTTAAAAAGGAAATGTGTTTCTTTAGGAGAAAAACAACATGCTATTGTGACAGGAAGACAATGTGGGAAGATCCGGGGTAGGTAAAAGGGATGGCAACTCCAACACTTCTGTTTTTTTATATTCCCCAAACTGCATCTGAGCAACTGCTCAGCATCCTGCTCTGCCTACTGGGGAGGGCTGCATTTTGCATTTTGGACTGAAAACTTGCTAAGAGCCAAACTTATAAGTAGCTACTGAAAACATTATTCTTCCTTTCATCTCTGGATTGTTTATTGAATATTTATGTGGCTCTGATTTTCTACCACCAGCAAAATTCCCCAGCCATATCCTGGCAACAAACCCCGTTTCAGGATTTTTAACCTAATTTCTGCTGAGACAATTTCCTGATGCCTTTTTACCCAATGCATCACTTACATCACTTAATTTTTTATTTTTTTTTTTTTTTTTTTTTTTTTTTTGTGGGGACAGGTTAAGTGTCCTCCTGTTCCATTATAGAGCTCCAGCATAGTACTACTCTTCCATAATTAAATAGCTGAAAAAGAAGTGGACAGGAATGATGATGGATGCAGTGGAGCACGGAGCAGCAATGGTGGGGTGGGTGCATCAGCAAGCTGCCAGTAGCACTGGGAGCAGGCTCATGTGGAAAAAACAGAGCGAGGAGAGATGCAGAAGAACTGTGGCTTGGCAGAAATGGCTGTGCAGTCATTATTCAGATGAGATCTCTCCAGCCAAACAGAGTGCTAGAAACTCCATAGCTGTGAAATAAGTACAGTTACGGGTCATTAGGCCAACAGTATCTCTGCTCTCTCTCTGATGGGGGCAATAACATCTGACTAATTTTTAGATTGTCTGTGGTCACAGGGAGGTTAGATTTTGTATTTGTCAGATCAATTGTTTCTTTCTTTGTTTTCTCTATGAAGAAAAAAAGTGTAAAATATTCCTGACTCAAAGACAGATAGCTAAAGTAGAGGTCAGATGTTTTCTGCAGCAACAAATGGTACTGTGTGTGCATGTTTTACTTGAGTTCATCTGGGAAAGGGTGGGACAACAGAACTGACTTCCTGCAGGTCAATAACACATTATTGACTGCAACTTTTGTTCAAGTACTACCTCTACCAACAAAGTTGTTTCATGATCTAAGCAAGAACTAGAGATATTCATGGCTGAGAATTTCTAAAGATAGTGACCTTTCAAGGTATATCAGCTTGCTATCCTTTTTTTTTTTTAATTAGATATATGTAAATGTGATAGACTCTTCTTCATGTTGGTTTCACTTCTAAGTACTGCACAGACAAATACATGATTTAGACCATTGAAATGTAGATCTAAAACACTTGGAAAGAGACAGAGATCTCTTCCGATATCTTTATCCCTTCAGAATCACAGTGCATATCTCATATTCTGTATTAGTCTAGTCTGTTAAGGTTTGTGCCCTCATGGCACTGTATCCTCATTACTCACTGCAAATATAAGGAAAAAAACCCCAGCTCTCTATTTGGGATTCAAAGTGTTAAGCTCATCAATCTTGAAAACCCAAAGAGGCAAATCTCCTTAAATTTTCCATGGTACACAAATTTGCACTAAGCTTCCAGTTCTTATAGGGAAATTTTTAGCTTTACAAAATGTTAATTTCTCCTCTAGATAATGAGTCACATAAACATTTGCAACTCCCTTGTCTTGTCTGCCCCTTAGAAGAAGGAAACATCTTTCAGCTCTAGATGCAGGGCAGTACCACTAAGGGAGTTCAGTATTGTGATAGCTCCCCAAAGCCCACCCATCAGTGCAGCAATGAAACACAAATCTTTGCATTATTAGTAATTCAAAATAACAATCAGCATGACCATTTTAATGGCTCCTACAGCTCTCAACTGGAACTTCAATTGCCATCCAGTCCTGTCAGTCAGCATGGAAAAGCTTTGCCTGAAAGCAGAACTGATTCTGCTCAGCATGGAAGCTGAAAAATTCAGCTACAAGGCAGTTAGTGGTAATAGGCTGCTAGAAATGACATTAAGATAGTGATTCTGATAAATAAGAGTAAACAAATTAAAAGCTGTGACAAAAACATGCTCATACATATACTTACAGTGGCTTAATAGACTTAGTAATGTGTAACTTTTAGAAACACAGGGAAAACTGGCCTGCTTTTGAAGACATACAGACAGATGTTTTAAATTTAAAAAATCTGGTCCCTTCTGCAAGCCTTGTTTCATGGTTTTCAGTCAGTCCAGTCCTCATTTGTTCCATAAGACATACCTTCAAATGCAATTTCCAGGATAAAGGATTGGATCTTTAATGTAAACAAAGTCTTAAACAGCTCTTCATTCCTATTTTCTTGTTTCTGTGCTAAACACCCTCCAGCTCATCTCAGACTGCAGCGATTATCAATTAGTTACACCCTGCATTTCTCTGCACTTAAGAAGAAAAAGAAAACTCTTCCCCTCAGGAAAAGGAGCAGAAATCCCTTTTTTCCCACTCTTTGCAGTAAGCATAGCTTCCCTCTTAGCTCAAGAGAAGAAGAAACAGCCAGAATTGCCCCTGCAATTTGCTGCTGCAGTCCTGGGGTTGCTTCAGTCTTCCCTTCAGAGGACCTGAGGGAGCAGGGCTGGAGGGCAGTGAGGCCATGGAGGTGCATGAAGCAGACCAACCCACTGGGACATTTTCTGTAATTGCCTCTTAAATGAAGAATCCAGAAGTGACAGGGTCTCTGCTAACTGGGTTAGACCTTGCCTCCTCCTGTACATTGCAGTGATGTCTTTAAACCTTATGGAGAGTGAGGTTTCTTCCTTTCCCTTGCTCTTGCTCCTTTGTTCACACTTTTCCTCTTTCCCTTCTGTCTTCCCTTCTCCCTTTCTCATCCTTTCTCTTTCACATCCTGATTCTTTTGTTGTTCCCTTCTCTTCTTTTTTTAGCTTGGCGTAGAATATATTCACATGTCCCCCTTTCAGCAGAGAAGAAATCGCTTCTGTGAGTGCAAAAAAATCTTTGATATTGCTGCTAAGATGTTCAAGGGCACAGAAATATTTTGCTAAGTTTGTATCAGCCCTTTCCCTAGGAGGAGTTAAAGGAACTGGGATACAAAATGCAGTGGAGATCCCTGCAGTTCATGCAGTGTGCTGGAAATTTACTTGTGGTGGCTTATCTCACTTTTGTGCCTAAGCTGCATATAAGTTGCAAAAAGGACCAAGATATACAAACCTCCTCTGTCTTCATCACCACCCACTAGACAAATGTTTATCCACCTATGGAAAACTTTCAGTTCAACTTTTCTGCAGAACAAATAAAACTATTACTTGATCATTAATTCGTGCCATACACCAAACCTGGGCCTGGTGCAAATTTTTACAGCTGGGTTATGAAACTTGAAAGGCAGAATCCATAAAGAAAATTATGACAGTGCCATTATTCTGCTAACAATATAGTTATTTCAATCACTTGAAATAATACTGTGGCACAAAGAACCACAGAATTGCACCACCAGACAGCAAGAATGAGCAAGCAGAAGTTAGTACAACCATATCATCAGACTCAATTACTCACTGTAGGGGAAATATTTGAAATAAAATAGAGGGGATTCAGCCACAAAATGCTGACATTAATGGGACCCCACACAGCTAAATCCCCCCCATACATTTCTGACATGATAATTAAGCAATGGGTTGCATGCTCTGCTGCCTTCATTCCTGCCTACCCTGGGCACCTCAGAACAGAAGTCAGGTCCCTCCAGTACAACCAGGCTTAGGGCACCAACACACAAATCTTGTACCCCTGCACCCTATTTCTACTGGAAAGGGAAATCTGGAAACATTTCCAGAGCTACCTGAGCACTGATGCTCTAGGCTGTGGCTGTACTCAGCCCCCTTCTCTCCAGGGAAGCTCAGTGCCATGGATAGTGCTGGTTGCTCATGGTTTGTAAGGTTTCCAGGAGCTCATGGGCATTTTATAATTATACAACAGAGCATTAAATAGAACTTTTGCCAAAAATCCAACACATAATGTTCTTTTTTTTTCCTTAATTTATGCAGCTAACCCTCCTCCCACATTCCCACCTGGAACATCCTATTCAAACCTCTATAGGTGTATAGTATTCATAAGTTTTATAGAATTTCAGCCTTTTTAGAAGAGAAAAGTAAAATACTACTTCACTGTTTGGTAACAGTGAAGATGAACCAGAGATGAAGGATTTGGCTCAAATTCCCTAGACTTATAAAGATGTATTTTACTTCATTTTTACTTCTGTGCTATTTTCTGTGTATTATGGAGAGTATCAAGCATTCACAGAATGCCTAGAAATAATTCTGTTTTAAAATGCCCAAATCTATTTTTTTTGGAAAAAAGCTTTATTAATGTTATTAGACTCTACTTTACCTTCAGAACTGTGTATAAGCTATAAAAGTCTCCCTATGTTAATACCAAAGTGCCATAAACCTAGAAAGTAAAAGCAACATAGGCATTCTTCAAGCATTCACTAGGGATGAAATAACTTTGTTTCCATCATCACTAAATTAAAAAAAAAAAAAAAAAGGCAAAAAAAGTAAAAGAAAAACCAAATCGTCAAAATGTAACAGTAATCATCACCACCAGCAATCAGTGACAATCCACAGGAGCTCAAGTTCTGCTAAAACTAAGTAGAGGATTGTCTTCTAAGACTGCTTTGGTACCTCTGCTAGGTGGCTCATACAAGTCAGAAAGTACACAGGATAACAGGTCTAATAGTTTAAAATGGTTTGGGAGGGAAACATTTTTCCTGAACTATGTGATAATGCTATTAGCTCCAGTAACTCGAGCGTCAGGGTGATCCCACACCAAAGCAGACAGACAATATCTGAGCAGCAGAGTCTCTGACCCCAAGAGATTTGCAGACAGAGACAGACCTAGACAAGACCAAAAAAATCTGAGATCAAAGAGGGGTAGAGAAGCTACAAGCTTGTCCTGCTTGCATAACTTGACATTAATACATAATATTTATTCATCGCTAGGTACAAATCTGAATGATTCTGAGTAAGCTTAGCAGCAAGAGATTACTTGTCATTTAGCTATGTATCTGACTCAAAAGGATTATTTTAATACTGATATCAATATTACTTGGTTTGCACAGGCTGAGTGTTTGCCATGCTGTGGCTGGAATTGGGGACTGCAGAGTGTATCTTGCTCTCCTAATGCCAGTTCTGTGGCTTGTTTCTGTCAAAGACAAATCCTCACTGCAAATCCTTGCTGTGATTGCAATGTGAGCTACAATTATGGAGGCACGAGGGGAGAAGAGTACTTCTGTGCGATACTTGGAATCCAAATTGAGATCTGTTCAGTCAGAATTATTCTGCTGGTAAACAGGTTTTTTCCATTAGTTTTTATGGCCCGAACATAGGAAATTATTAAGATAAGATGCACACAACTAGGGACTGTCACCCGATTACTGAAGTGAGTTATGGTACAAAAATCATGGTGTAAAGTGAGAAACAGACAATGTGAGCATTCTACCCAGAGCAGAAAACACCAAAGCAACACTCACTGCATGCTATAAAAGATAATAATCTCTGTCCCTCTTACAAGATATGTAAACAACACATTAAATAACCACAATGATCAGCAGGGACAGTATCAATAAGAAAATAACAACCTAGAAAACAATCAAAGACAGAAAAAAAATCAAATTAACAAATACTTGTGAAATAAAGGTATTATAAATATGCAGGTAGCAAAGAGGACCTATTAAGTGCTGTCATATATATGCATATCTCTCTCAAAATTTTTCTTCACATTGACTGCTTTATTGCTTATGTAGCTTTCAGCTACAGATATTATGTCAATACATTTAGCAGACATGCTTATGATGGGAAATGTATTAAAAATAAATCAAGAAAGCATCGGTAAAAGTGACTAATGAATGCCAGCAGGTCTGTAAATATCACTGAATTTCTATTTTTTAGAAAATCCACACACCATAGCCAGCAGATGAAATGCCTATGTGCTACTGAAATATATTAACAAATATTTTGCTTTTCTATTGTCATGATGTCCAACACAATTTTGTGTTCAAGTGCTGTGACTCTTTATCAAAAACCTACTGGTCATTTGGAGGGAAATCATCTATGTTTTAGTTTTGACAAAGCATTAATTTTTACACTCAAGTAAAGGTCAACTACCATAGCCAGATGCAGCTGCAATGAAAACGTGTTCTGCTGAACAATGAAATCGTTCTTTCCATATTCCGCATCGAACAACTCTTTAAATGAGCTATATTAAAACTGTACCAAAAATAAAAAAGCAGCCACTAATCCTTCAACTGTCAGGTATGATAAAGAATTAGTGAGATGTGAATTACAGGGCTCAAACAGGAAAACAGCCCCAAAAAGAAAACACGTGAAAAGTCTGATTTGTAATGAAGGTTGGGATTGCTTAAAACCAGCAAGGACTGAACTGCTATGGATAGCATTTTATAGGTTTATGTACCAGATTTACAGGGTTTATAGAATTTCAGTCACTGCCTTTTTAGAATAGAAGAGTAAAATATTATCAACAGTTTGGTAACAGTGAAGATTTGAGAGAAATCTGAGCTTAAAATACCAGAGTATTTGCAGTGTCCTAGAAGTAGAGTCTGCTCTAATTTTTCTGTACCTTTGATGACCCCTTCATGAACTACTCCAACGTAATCAGTTTGATGTGATACTAAGAACTGGGAAAAAACTAGTTACGAACATGATTCAAAATTAGCAACATTAGGATCTCATTTTCCAGCTCTAAGTGAAAACATATTCTGAGCACTTAAAAAATGTTTAAAAAGTTATGGTCTATGTCACTAAGTGCTATGCATAATTGACAAATGTGTGACTTACAATTGCCAAGTTCATAGTCACTTTTAACAAAGTCATACTTAAGTATTTCCATAAGGAAATAAAAACTATGTTAAAATTTGTACTCTTGCTAAGGAGACTAAAGAATTACAGGCTATAGTGTTTTTCTTCAGGAATAAACCTACTGAATTTCTATAGATTTGCTGTTAGAAATGCCTGTTGTCCCTGATGCCCTATCACAGATTATGATTCAGTTCCATTGAAGGGTAGCCTAAAATACAGAGATATGGATCCAAGCATCATCAGAGTCTGGGAGCTATGCAGACCAAGATTTTGAATGAAAACTCTGCTTAGAGGCCGCCAACCAAGATCAGGATTTCACCCATTTTTGCATTTTTATAGAGCCAGAAGGGTTTGGCTGAAATTGTAGACTTTCCTAAGCCAGCATTTTTAAGCTTCAGTGTCTCAAGAAATCTACAGCTAGACAGGAAACAGAATTATTTTTGAGTTTGTTTTAGCTCCCTGGAAGAACCAAGGGTTAGTTCACAATTTTTCCACTGACAGGATTTAAAAAAATCCCTCTAATAACCCAGAGAATGTTGAAATCTTTCAAACCCATAATGCTTCAATTTTTGCTATGTTAACATGTAGTGAAAAACCAGAATAGATACAAATGAGAAATTCAAAATAACTAATTTCAGCATTTTGCAAAAGAAAATTGCCTTAGAAGAAGAAGAAACACAGCTCAAAAAAACTTTCACCTTCCAGTAAACTAATGCTTCTGTTGCATTTCTTTAGAATTGCAATTCTTATTTTCCCAAGAAGAATGAAGGCAGAATAGGCAACTTCAAAAAATAAAGTAAAATCAAAGTTATTTTGAAGGAACTACTCAAGATGCTCAAATGTGAATGCTTTGAAGCACAGTGGTAAAAAGAAAGCTTGTATCTTAACACTGGAACTTTTCTAAAGTAAAGATGAGAGGAATGGATTGAACCACATCCAAGTTCAGTCATCAGAAGAGCACATATTAAAATCTGAGCTGGTCCTCCTGGGCCATAGACCATCAGTCAAGAGGAAAGTACAGAGCCAAAGCATACTGGTCACACCAGGAAAGGGATGTTTTCTCTCCCATACAGGGAGCCAGAACCTGGTCCCAGTTCAGGTGCAGACTGCTGTGGTCATGTCAGAAGACTCTGACCCATGGGGTATAGACCACAATAAAGAAAAAAAAAGAAAAACAAAAAAAACCAAACCAAACCAAAACAAAACAAAACAAACCCCCCCCCCAAAAAAAAACAAAAACAAAACCAAAAAAACACAGGTAGGTTTGTCTGTCTTACCTGTAAAGCATGGATTTAAACCTGGCAAAAAAGAGAAAGGTATGCGTCATCCATATATGGAAATGACCAGTTTATGTGAGGTCATTGCCTCAACACAGCAGCTGGAATGAAAATATTCTTTTAGACAAGTTTGCCTTCTCCCTTGCTTTTTTCTTTCTCCTGAAGGACAACATAAGATGTAGCTTTCCAATTTAATTAAATATGACGTGTTGCTATAAGCCACATACTTGCAAGTACAGAATTTATGCCAAGTATGAGCAATCCTAGAGTAATTATGGTTTATGCTTTACAGAGGGCATGTCACTCAGCAGACAAGTTTCATGAAAGGACTGAGAAAAAGAAATGCCAAAAAAAGAAAAGGAAATTATGGGCCAGAGGGTTTAAAGCTCCCAGATGAATAAAGTGAAACTCGAAAGTCTCTTAATGACAGAGGAGCAGATATGACAATAATGATAATAAAAAACTAGAGGTTAGAGTTTAAGGTCAGACTGCCAAACCAGACACTGTGCTCAGGCTGCTGAGGGACAATTACTCCAAGACTTGCCAGAAGTACTTTTTCCAAAGATCTGCTCCAGAGTCTTTGGGGTATAATTCTCTTTCAATGCTACAAGCTGGATAAGAAAGCCAATTTCAGGAGGTGGAGAAAGAGAAATAGTGTCTGCCATGGGGATACCTGGATGTGTTCATAGGTAGACTCTGAAAAATCCTGCTACAGCTTTCGTGTTCTGGTGCAGAACATCACTGGCCAAAGCCAGATGTCACAGACTGTGACAGTAAAGAAAATATATAGATATTTTGGTAGTTAATATGATTTTAAAAAACAGTTAAATGCAAAACACATTTTTTTTTTGGTCACAAAATGGATATTCATTTCAGACTAGTTTATAAATTGCTTTATAAATTACTGTGATTACAATTGCACAGGCATTTAAGTATCATGACACTATACGATACTCCAACATCAATAAAAATATTATAAACTATTTTAAATCTTCTTCTCCTTTCTATGTGACATTCAGCTGTGCAGGTAGTGACATTGCTACACTGAAATACTTGGGGAGGAGATTAATTACATTGAGATAGTAAAAACTGCACAACTGTTGTGTGAAGGAGCCTAAAATATTTGAATGCAGTAAACTGTGCTCAGGGGCTAAATTCTAGGCCTCTAAATAATTTAAGTATATTTGACAATTGTTTCTTTTCACACTTAACACCTCAGGTGAAAAAGATGTGCTCTCAGACACTGAATCACTTCAGCAGTCTCACAGAAAGGAGAACAACATGCAAAAAAACCCCACCATGCATGAAAAACCCACCAGAGTGCAAAACTGCAGGTGGAGCCCAGGTGCCTCAATTAACTGCATTAAACTAACACATGAGGGAACTTATTTTCTGCTCTCCAGTTTGTGTATGTTACATGGTTTTATTCTCTCAGATTCCTGGGGGCTTCCATAATCTCAAAGTTGTCCTCTTTTGTCTTCTGGACCATGCTTCTGAGTGGTGTTTTTTCAGCTCTACTTTTGGAGGACTCACTTTTCTCCCTTCTCATATCCTCATTTTCACTTACATTTGTTGTCTGAGCTATCTCAGACATTCAGATGGTCCCAGCTGTCATCTTTGCAAACAGATTAAAATACCTCCAGTTTACAGTCAATTTAGGATGAAACATTCCACTTAGGATCCATCTCCAATAGATCAGTCACTACAGGAATGTAGTTCATTATTTTCTATCTCTCCATTTAATTGCTTGAATAGTGAAACCAAGTTGACCACCATAGGTTATTTTAAGATATTGGTACTCTGCCATTTCTCTAAAACCTCTTAGATAACAGTTCCGTTTTCTCTATCTATAGATTAAGGTTTAGATGGAAAAGCTGACTTAGGTATTGACCTTAATGCCTGGCTCTGAAAGTGAATGTGATAATCACTTCAGCCAGTTTCAGAAGCAAATTTCAGATGTCAGGGGAAAAGTTGCATCCTGTGCTTTCACAACTTTCCTGATGAGTCCAGCCATCAACAGATTGCTACTGAAGAGCGAGTTTTCACTGAAATTTTAGACCAATTTCACTGAAACCAAAGTGAAATTATCCTGGATTTTTCACACATAAACACGTCAAAGAGCTGTGTTTTTCATTTGTTTATAACAGCTCCTACTAAAAAAGTTGCACCATGCTATGGATGAAAGTCTCACTACTACAATCCCTCTGTTTACAAGGAACAGACCTGATTATAGAGTGCAGATACTTGTAATTTTCTATAATTCCACAGCAGCATCAGCTCCACAAACAACTAGATTTGGGCAAAGCATCCCATTTGTGTTTTCATACGTGCTGCGAAAATGACATCTGCATTTCTCTCTTTCATTTTTATCGGATATCTTTCTCTCTTTCTATCTTATTGGATATCTCAGGTTTGCATTTATTTTGGTTTAGTTTTTATTGGCATCATCTCACTGGGAACTTCTAGAATTTTCACTGATCAACAAATACAAGGCAGGCTTTTATCTTCCTCAGTGTTGTTTACAACAGATGAATTTCCAGCATATAATGGACATCTGTATTAATCCCTAAGAGCATGACTTTGCATAGTGATCTGGTTAATATCATGCTTTTTTGATACTCCAGCCCTCAAGGTGACCCGCTGCTCCTCCACAACAACAAATGCTCACAACTCCTGCAATCAGCACTTTTCATTATCAGACTCCTGCTTTTGAGCTAAGTACTTTAATGAAAATATTAAATAAGACTGTCCCAAAATTAATCCTCCAGGGGCTCCGCTGACAGTCTCAGAATACCATTAGGCCTTAAATTTTAATACTAATTATATTGTAGAATTTGCATCAGGGGAGCAATGCTCCTGCAGCACTGCTCCCAGATGGACTCATGATACAGAACCTTTCTCCAAAGCAGCCGAACACCTGAACTGGCCAGAAAAATGCAGACAGGCTAAAAATAGCATTCTTCTGCTTTGAGAGCCCAGGATCTGTAATGCTGTAGCTGTAATGAAGATTACCTAATAACAAAGAATTGTTTACAATTTCAATTTCTGACACTTGAAGACTAAAAGAGGAGGAAAATATCCTGCATATCTTACTGAACTGCAAGAATGATGATCTAAAGTTCATAGAAAATTGAAGTTTCTAAGAAACTGATTAGAAAAGAGAAAGTGATAAGGATACTTTGCTGCTCATTCATTATACTTGAAGAAATATTGAGAGTATTTCTTGTGTGTTTGTCACAAATCTGTCACACAAGGCTTCTCTGGATGTTTTGAATGACATTCCTAACAAATTCTAATTCTGAATAAAAATAGTTTTATACATTAGTTCAGTATTTCTGGGAAAAAAATAACACGCTATCTTTCACCAACACAAAATTGGTTTGATGATCAGAAATCCATGAAAAACTGTTTTCTTCTGATTGCTGAAGTATTGCAACCAGCATACACACAAAGTTCCATTTATATTTTCATCTCAGTTTTTCTTTCATCCTTTCTATAAATTGATGGTAATATAAAGAATAATTTATTTTAAAAATGGATGAATTGAGTCATATGTTTTATTAAGAACTTTGTCAGTGTATCACTGATAGAAGCAAAATTTTCCCATTGTTAGCTGGGCTAACATCTCCCTAGTCTGCAGTCAATAAGAAGTATAAAGCAACTGAAATTAGTACATATGTGTTTTCCTGGCACTTGGAATCTACATTTCCCCAGAGTGGGCATGATGTCAAAACATAGTGACAGTGTGCATGCATCCAAGAAAGCAAGCCTACAAGCAGTGAGCATGGAACAAAAAAATGAGAATCCACATAAAATCTGTTGTTTTTTGGTTTTGTTTTCTTTTTTTTTTTTTTTTTTTTTTTTTTCTCCTTTCTAGTGCAGATCTATTGCACTTCAGTGGACTGGTTAACTGACTCAATAAAAGCTCTCCAAAAGTTATTGAGAAAACAGCCTGACTGATTGCAAAGCAAAACTGACAGAAGTGCTCCTACTACTTATGGCTTATACAGAAACGTTCATATTCAGAGTGCTTGACAGACATTAAATTAATCCCACTGTATCATAATTCTAATTGCCACAGGGATTCAGACTGTTCTGAGGCATATCTGCTGCAGAAGTTAAGTGTCTGTAGCACCCTCCTACTGCAGGAAACACAGTTAAGCTCATTTGTGAATATTCAGTGAGAATATTCCTTCAAGGTTCTTTTCCTACCTACATTTTAAAATGGGGCTCAGAGGTGCTCATTGGTATCTTGTCAGCACAGCCTTTCTAATCTGTTAGCTCTGTAAAAAATGGATGTGGCTGTAATGTCTCATTTGAGGATTTTATGATGGTTACTGTGGTAGCCAAAAATGGCAATCTCACTGGTTACTCAATTTTTATGTTACTCCTGAGCTTTCATATATGATAAAGTAGGAACAGACCAGCCTTTACTTCTTCTTCTAGGGAAAAAAATCCACCAAAACAAACCACAAAATACATGTAAACCCAGTTTTAACCCCCCTCTTCACTTCCCTTGTTTAAATTCTAGCTTTAGTACATTTAACATTTCTTACCAACTCCTTTCCAAACTCTTGCACACTCAATCAGCTCACAGCACTAAGATCAAATGGTTTTGGGTTTGACAACCTGATTTTTTTTCACAGTCCAAGACTAATATTCTGGGTAAAAAAGTTTCTTCAGCCCCTGTCATCTTAAATTCAGCTTAATGCTTCTGCCCCACTTAACCTCCTCCTCAGAGCACAGCGGGCATAGCACTGTGACAGAGAATTACAAATGTACATGTGGATGGAATAAAGAACTGTACCAGGTGATGCATTCCCACAGCATCAGTGGACTGAGCTTGTATTTGTGGCATTTACTAATGTGGAAAAAATGAAAACACTGCAGTCCTTCAGACACTGAACATCAGCCCTCTGCTAGCCTTCATGATTTTGGTAAATTCTCAGAAGAGTTACATAGGCAGGATAAGGTATCTGTACTGGATTTACTGCCTGCCTTCATTTTAGCCAGCCAAAGTGAGGTTCCCAGTGAAGATGTGGTTTTGGTTTCCTGGTAGTATGAAAAATTAAAAATTTCCCCTGAAGAGAAGCATTTGCAAAATACTCACCAAAATCAGAGTTGCTCAACAAACAGAAAGGGTTTTAGCAAGCCAGAGAGTCACAGCCAGGGACTTGGGTTATGTAGGAAAAAAAGGTAAAGTGCAAGTGAAAAATGTCAAAATGCAAGCACAGAAGGGCAGAAAAATTTAGGTTGATGAACAAATGTACAGTCTTTTCCCTTACACCTTGTACACATAAAGCTGATGATGGTTCTTGGAAGTCCTGCCAAAGAATTCAACCTACAGTAGCAAAAGCATAAAAATATACATGTCCTTCCTAAAGAAATCACATAAGAATGAAATTAGCTCCAGGAGCAGACAGATAAATCTATCTATGTAGCCACTTGGCACATGTAAATAGTTTCCATGTGCCTAAATGGATTTTGTTTCCTGTAAGACTGGAGTTCATTGGCACCTTGCACAGTTACAAAATTTCAGGTATTACTATCCAAGAAATACAGACTTTGGGATTATGATGGTTTGTAAATGTTAAGCTGCCTAAGCCATCAAATGCTGCCACCTTTGTAGTATGATTAACAAAGGCTGTGGGAACTAACATTTTATTTCTATTTTAACTCGTATTAGTAAGGTGAGTGAGCAGTGGGATAAAGACTTGGCATGCTGCTGACAACTTTGTGGTCAGCGTCACTTTTTTCAGGCTTTTACTGGGTATGAGGAACTGCATTGCTCTGTACTCAGCTCAGGAGAATGCAATTTCTTGTACAAACATAATTTTCAGGAATATAATGAAATCCTTGATACTGTGACAATTAACATAGCAGAAATAAAGGTTCTTGGCCATTATTTTCATGCTATCCAAACAGAAATTAGAAGATAGAGCTCAGAAATATCCTATTAGCTACCATTTGCTGAAAGAAGGGGTGGAGGGTTTTTCTTTTAATTTTTTTTTTTTTTTTATTTATTTTGCTTTTGTCCTATGGATCAAAGCCCATAAGGGCTCCTTTACTATTATCCCTTGCTGCTGACTTTGAACCACATCAGTGCTTTAAGACTGGTAGGAAGCCACAGAATAGCAGTCGATACTAAGTAGTTTTATTCTACATTTCCTGATGCTGCTTTTGCTAAAAATATCTTAGGCTTGGAAAAAAAAAATCAATAAACACCACTTTTATCCTCATGGCTTTGATTGTCATGTTCCAAGGAAAATCTGAAAAGCAATTGGCTCCACTTTATGGCCGATACAGAGAATAGAACCAGTAGGTCCCATCCTCATCATCTCATGCCACAAGGTGAAAACCATGGTGAATTAAAACCTCTTTTTTTTTTTACTTCTAATGCTTAAAATTAGGCCATTTGGTGTATATTTAGCAAGGATTCCAAACAAAATAAGCATCCAGCAAGGATTTCACTCTTCTTCCAGCGTTCATTGCACTGTGATGGTTGTTCTCTGCCATTCCATAAGTAGGTAATTCACTTCCAGAACAGTTTAATTCAACACTATTTTTGCCATTAGTGTCAATGAGACTTGGGTTCCTCGGTGCCTCAGGTTTTTTGTTGTTTTTTTTTGTTTTGTTTTTTTTTCTCTTTATATCCCTTGATTCATCTTCTCCAGCCTGCCTTCCTGCTTTGTAGCTTTCACAGAGACTGGATTCCAGTTTCATCAATTCCTTTTCATTTTATGAATAAGATGGAATTTTTTCACATCTTCAGTTTGGACAGCAAATGTATAAATCTCCTCATTTCCATGGCGGCATCTCAAAATGCTTGAATGTTTCTGTGACCCAACATTCAGTGGCTCTCTAAAAAGAAATTTTAAACTTCTCAGTTAAAAAAATAATAATCCTAATCTTCAGATATTTTACTGCCACAGACAACACTGACTTTTATGAAGAACATATTTCTAGGCAATAGGAAAATCAACATACACAAGGAAAAAAAACCCTGAAGAAAATCAAATCTGGGTAAACAGTGAACACTGAGATCCACAGCTGTTGCCAATTTTAAAGAGTCATTGTGTGACCTAAATTCTCAAATTTTTACTCAACCCAATACAAAATGAAGCTGTTGAAGGATATATTCAGTGAAGATGATGTCTATGGCAACACTGGAAGTTACTTGTGTGTAACCTCAAGGCAAACCTCAAACGCCCATAAACAAGTTTGCCTTTCATCTAAGTGTTTGGAACAGACTCTCATTTCCCAGCCTTAATCTCAGCAAATACAAAATTCCATATACATGAAAATCTGCATTTTCAAATACCAGAGTTTTCCTCTGTACACACTAAACACATTACAATGTACATAAGCAGTAAGATTTTAGTTTGCAAAGATTTT
Organism: Taeniopygia guttata; assembly: GCF_048771995.1. Taxonomy (NCBI): domain Eukaryota; kingdom Metazoa; phylum Chordata; class Aves; order Passeriformes; family Estrildidae; genus Taeniopygia; species Taeniopygia guttata. The sequence continues at coordinate 10,426,922 of NC_133024.1, forward strand.
TCATCTGTAACATAAGCAAAAACAAGGTATAAAATAATTTTCTCCACCTGTACGTAGATCCTTTAATTAATTTGTAAATTTCACTTAGGGGATACAGAATTTTTAATTTTTAATAAAAGGTTCTCTTGCTGACACGAAATCTTTTAGGAGCTATGAATACAGAGGTGGGATGTTAGCTTTCAAAAAAGCATATTGCATAACAGATGCTATGTTGGACAGATCCTCCAGTTTTCCCATGGAAGTTCTTTCTCCCTTAAGTTTACTGAAGGAACAAAATAGATTAAAAAAAAAATAAAGTAGAGAATGTTAGAAGCAAAACATTGTATAAAATTTACATGCTAACTAAAGCTATAAATTAACCAGGTTGTTATTTTAACAAATAGCTGGTTCTGGATTACAAGTGAGGTGGTAGATACTCTATATTTACAAGAGTTGAAGCAGAACTAATTGCTTAGGTTTCATGATCAGTTGCAGCTAACCTACTCCTGTGCAATTTTTCCAAATACAGATCTAGGGCATATTTCCATTACCCTAAAATAAAAGCACTTTGTAATTTATACATCAGAATAATTACTCATTGGAAAATAAACTAATTGGATAAAAAATGCTAGAATATATGCAACATTTTATAAAATTTTATAAAAATTATTTTAAACCTCTTTCACAGCATATTAGCAAGTATTACTTTACTTCAAGTAAAATCAGATTTAACAGGAACTCATACAGGATTTCACAGGAAAGACTAAAAGAGAAAAATAAAATGTCTACATTCATTATGTTAACTCAGCACACGAAAGCTATGGATTTTCCAGTAGAGTACTTGATTTTTCAGGTATAGAGCATTACCAAAACCCCTGAACACTACTTTGGTTGTGTTGGCTTTCCAATCACTTCATAATTCTTTAGGAAATGCAGCTTTGTGTAAATTACCTCATTTTACTGTACCTCAATGGCAAAGACTAAAGCAGGTGTCTCTACATCGACTAACAGCAGTCATAATTTCAAGATCAGCCTTGTACATTTTCTCTAAATGCCACCATTGGCTTTGGTAAAACCAGAGTGCACCAAGAACCAAGTGTGGGTGCAAGAACCCTTGAGAATTCTGTGACACACTCTTCAAGACACTGCCAGACACAAGTGAATGCAATCACAAAGCAATCCAAAAATCCCCTTAGGGATCCATCAACCATCAACAAATTTGTAACGACTTCTTAAAAAGCCTCATAGGGCAACATTTCCCACTTGCTGCTGGCTGAGGTCAGAACTTCAGCTACAGATGGACATGGATATTGCTGGCATCCAGTGTATGGTTTCCAGATCCCAGTTTTGAGATGCTACGCAACACCTTTGGCAGCGGGTTAAGCTTTTGTGCCAAGGGGCTGACAAGCCCAGGGACACTTCTTTGAGCTCCACCTTGTTCCCCACAGCTTGCTGTGGGAACGGCTTCACCCCAAACCAGAATGCTGTTTGGGGAAAAGCAAAGGAAAGCCTTTCAGCTGTGCCCATGAAACCTCTCCTGCCTCCTCCAAAGGAAAGGTGCAGGCCAGATGGATTTCTCCTGTGGCACATCCCAGGCTGTCTGTGAGCTCCTGCCTGGATAATGCTGGCTCTAACACACGCTGACCTGAGCCACAAGGAATGAAGACATCCCAAAAAAATCAACAAAGAAAGGCTACACATTTAACCTTAACTTAATCCTAATCTTCCTATTTGCTTCAAAGCTGCAGTTATGGAAAACACCTGTACCTGAGACTTGTGCCTGTTAAGGCTCTAGCAGCGCTCTGTGGCAAGAGAGTGGAGAATTGTGTCAGTCAAAATCAGTGATTTTTAACTGGGATGAAGGGTAGAGGATAAGGAAAGGGTGATCAGTATGACAACAGATTTATGAAAATACAAGAGTGGCAAAGGGGCCATCATCTACGGCACCAGGATCCACAGCAGGTAAGGAAAATTGAATTCGTGCAGGTCCTGACAAACACCGAGTCCTAACATTCATTCTCTTCACTTACTTGGATCTCACTCCCTTTGTAGCCAACGTGTCTCACCCCCAAGGTGAATGCATTTTGTTGGTACAGGTTTTCTTCATCAGCTCTCTCTAGAAATTGGCAGGCTGAGAGAAGTTTTCATTATCACAGTCCATGAAGCGCCCAGAAATCAGATCTTTAAGGCAATCAACTGTAATTATGTAAAATCCTGGGCTGTGTTCAGCTCTCCCACTTTTGCTTATGCGACTGTAGCTGTATGATTTCAGTGGAACAGATGCTGGCTTTTGCCAACAGAAATAAGATTAGAGTTGCCCTTAAAATTATGCTTCAGGGAACACAAGAAACTACACAGGAAAGATAATGTATTTGAGAACATTTTTAATAAATAATGTGACAAAAATTACTTTTCTGATTATTGGATCCTCAGTATGCAAAATTATGGCTAAAATATGAGGTTTCTTACATGAACATAATGAAAACATTAATCACATGGATTTTCCTTTAGTACTGCACACCCTTTCTATGGAACCTTTCTTTAAAAATTAGCTAAATGAAAAATTTCAGTCCTCGGTAAACACCAAAACACTTTTTTTTTTCTTTTTTTTTTCATTGGGGCTAGTCCTGATAGCTGTCAATAAACAAACACACATTTTTCCATTAGCACCAATGACAAAGGAATTTTATAATTACAAAAAAGATCAGAAAACCTACAGACAGAGGACATCATTTGGCAAATTGAATGCAACTAATGCCTCTATTTCAGTTTTAATGAAAATCCAATGTTGAAAGAGGCCACAGAAAAATTGGTAATTTTCTGTAAGTCCAGGAAAAGTGAGAAGTGTTTCGATTATGGCCCACATTAACATTTGTTACTTTACCATCTGTCATCATTCAAATATTCCAAATACAAACATAAAGCATTAACAAAAAGATGAAAAATATCCCAAACAAATGCTTAACATTTTCAATAAGACAAGAAAAAAAAAAGGTTAATAGTTACAATGGTTTACAAACAAAGTTTAGTGATTGTGCTTTTAAAACCAAAAAAAAAAAAAAGATAAGCAGTGCATTACAAAAAAAAATCATTGCCAAGATCAAACAAAACTTCTTTAAGTGGCACTTCTTCTTTAAGGTGAATTGACACAAGTAGAGGTCTGAGATTTGGGCCAGTAGCAGTTGATGATATTACCTAATGGTTATTAAAAATGTCCACTGGTTTTTTTTTTGTAAGCAGTGTTGAAGCTGAAAATCGGAAAAAAGTTTCAGATAAACTTGCTCATGGTATGATTAGGCAAATAGCAATCACATTGGCTTACCTCCTGCCTATCCCAAAGGACATTTTTAATAAGAATGTATTTAATGATGAAAATGGAAAGACAAACCAAAGTACCACAGGGGTTTAAAATGAGTACATATTTACAATAAGAGCCATCTTGTCCCAAATTAATTTTACTTTCATTTGTCAAACTGTATCATCTGCAAAAGGTTAGCAAGAGACTGGCAGAACACAAGACACGCAGTCTGTGTTAAAGCTGCAAGGTACCATTTGCAGTGACTGCAGAGCCCAGTGGAACCCCGAGAAGCAGAGGATGCTCTGCACCACCTCCACCCTGGGGAGCTCTTTGATCACGGCCGCGTCCCTTGCGGCGGTACCGACTGGCTCGCTGGAGAACTGGGGAGAAACCTTGGAATCCCAGGCCCTGGAATTCCCTTCTGTTCTAATCCTGGAGCAGCAGCTGGCCCAAGCACCTCGAAGAGCAGCTTCCCTGCCTCCTCAGGCAGAGAAGGTGATGCACTCAGCGATACGGAATAGGCAAGGGCCGTTCCTAGTGAGGAGGGCTTACAAAGAAAGAGTAAAATAAAAACTAGCATTCTGATGGCATGAGGAAAAAGGAAAAATTGTACACTCTGATTGCACTGAACATTATTTCTGGCGTCAAACATCATCAGACTTGAGGCATCTTAAGTGATTTATTTTTTTTCTGATTAGATTTTAAAAGCCTGTTACAGTACATGTCGTTGTCTTCAGCTTTCTGTTTCCTGTATTAAAAAAAGAGGATATGGATTACTACATGTTAAGCTTTATTATTCAAACTTTGTTTGACATACTTCTTAGAGATTTTCCACCTTTAAATTATAATTACTACTTTAAATTATGCACAGCAGTGTGACTGTGTGTTGGCCACCCTTTCTACAATAAGTCTTTAGATTGAATCAATATCATTAGGCAGGAAAAGTAAAGAAAAAAGTTTGCATCTTAATATCTAATAAAATACAGAATTATAAACTGTCAGAAGATGTGAAAGGCAATGGCATGGTGTTCTTAGATGCTCTAGTTATTTTCAGTTTTGAAAGAATCTGGGTAGTGTAAAATGCTCTTCAAATGATTCTATTTCTGCAAGTCCTGTTCCATAAGTTTTACTGTGGTGACAATTACATTATACTATACATTACTTGTTTTTTATATTTTGACACATTCCTAGTTTGTTTACTTGTATTGGGGATTACCTTAATAGACAGATAAATGCACTAATTTGCCTGAACAGAAATATTTCAGGTTCAAAAGCGTTTTTTCCTGACATCTGTCTAAAAATACCCAGCTTTATTGTAGTCATCTTCAGTATTACAACTGCAGTTACCTCCATCTCTTCTTCTTCTTCCTCCTCTCCTTGTTCATAGGCTCCCAGTACTTGCATTTCTGCAACATTCCTTCGGGCTAGATTTGCTTGATCTGCCCTCTGTCTGCCTCCTGAGCCTCTTGACGACATGGAGCTGGAGGAGCTGGGATCTCTAGGATTATTTGATGTTGGAAACGTTGGTCTAGAATATGGCAGGATGTCCTCTGTATAATGAAATGCATACATTGTTATGTTTACAAGCCTAGAGATACTGTGAACCTAAAATTTCTGCATGCAGTTGATTTACTTTTTATGATTCTCAGGAGGTTTAAAGTGATGGCTGACAAGAACATGAAATATGCTGCTTCTATAGCAGCATTACAGAAGTTTTCTCAAGGAAATTTATAGTCTTTACATGGTAACATTCACTACAGAAAAACTAATTCATGATTAGTATCCATTTCATTTCAATTTAGGATCCCTGCTCTATGTTCTACAGGAAAATGAAAAAAACCCACCCGTGTAGTATATATTGGATATGACAGAGTAGGAGGAAATGAGAATACGAGTATGATACAAGGAACTCACTCCATCTAAATACTGGACCCTTCATTTCTCAGGCTGAATTGGAGACACAATCAGCGACCATGCTTTAGTATTTCACCACCATCCTCTATGGTAGTATTCTAATAACTTTTCTCTAAAGCAATCCACTGTAATCAAACTTTTATTCACATGCCCACTTAACTAACTTAATACCCAAACACCTCTGATGTTATCCCTAAATACCTGCAGGCAGAAAGGACCAGGCATTTGTATCAATCTGTGCTCTTGGTGAACTCTTGGAATGTTCCATTAATTAGTAAACTTACCACTTCCCATATATAAGATTTCTTTGGTCAAGTCTGGCTCATAGAATGCTCTGTGGGTTAGTATTTATACTTAATCCACAACCACTAGGGCTTTCTTACTCTTTGAACAGGACTAGGTATCATTCCGGCCCTTTTGTTCTCTACAAATTGGCAAAATGGGCCTGGTGTTGATCCTTTGGTTGGAGAGTTAAGTTTCTGAATTACAGATCTACTCTCTGACTTCACTCAGTCTCCTTATGAACCAGTTTACCATTAAATACACTAAATATAACTAGACTACAAGTGTATGGTAGGAGCAGGGATACTGATCCTTACAACACTTAAGGAATATTTCTTTTTGGTTTCCTCCTCATTAGCTTTAATACCTGATGAGTCTAAGGGCAGTGAAATAGAAAAAGAATGTTTTGCGAGCTTGCATTAAGCTTGTAACCCTAACAGATTCTTCAGTGTGACCCATATTAACACTACAGTTATGATAAACAGTGGCAACTCAGCAGCTCTAACTCCACATCCCCAGCCTGCAAAGCTCCCAGCGACCACCACCCAGCACTCCAGCCAGCCCTGGGCAGGCAGAATGACCTTGAAGAAGATGACTTTTTGCTGGTGCGCCATCTCGTTTTGGTGCTTTGCTGGCTCGCGGTTTGCCGTCGCCCGGCTGCTCCAGGGGCTCTCTGCGCTCCCCCGAGCCCGGCCGCAGGTCGGGGTGCTGCCTGCCCTCTGCCCCATCCCTGCCCTTGTAGCTCGCTGCCTTCCTCTCCGCCGACCTGTCCGTCCTCGCCTCCGCTGGGGCGAGTTTGGGCAGCAGCACCGGCCGCACCTCCAGCTGCGCCTTGGACTGCGCCGTCGGGGACTTGATGGCTGGAGGGGGCACGGGAGGAGGGGGCAGGTCTGTGGGGATGAAACAGAAGAGTAATTATGATGGCATCGCACACTGGTGAAATTAAGAAATAATATTTGACTTGAACTGAAGAAACAGATGCCTTGTTTACTTTCCGCCCTCCCTCTGCCCTCCTCTCTCCACCCCATAAAGCATTATGTTACTGTTGAAACTGCTGATGGGTATTTTTCCAAAAGCTTGAGCTTTAAAAACACAAAGGATGACCTCTCCCTGCCTTTTCAAATCACAATATTTTCTTAAAAATCATTACCAAAAACTGCAATAAACTTTAGGCACTTGGATATCAGTTATGGATACCAACAAAGAGTTAAGGATAATAACATATCCTTCCTGGCATTTGTAATTGTTTGCTGAGTCCATTCAAGGATACAGCACCTTGTGCTGCAATTGCTCAAGGTCTTCAGTGGAGTGAGCATTAAAGCAAACGAGCTGGGATGTAAGAATGTGTATCAGATGCATTGCTGACATATGTAAGGATAAACTATATGTATTATTGCATTCTTCTTTTAAAATAGTAAGTTAAAATAACACTCATATCCTTGATGTCTGTGGACATGTTATGACATATTAAAACATAAAAAATTACAGTCAGTCAATGAAATAATAAGCTCACAGAAACAAACAAACAAACAAACAAAAAGACACACAAAAACTTCTGGATTTGTCCCTTTAAATTAGCACATCTTAAGAGGTTCTAAAATTCTGAACATTTTAAAATACTATCTATAAAGCACACACATTATTTACTTCATTATATTTTTCTGTTCTAGCATTAGGACATAGAACTAGAATATGTAAAATGTTCATCAGGATACAACAGTGCTCTGTGGAATATCAATGCGAAGAAAAATATATAGGAGTCAAGCAAGGAAGTGGCAATAGAAAAGCAGTTCACAATAAAGCTATAGGCACAATTCACATGGATTTAGGAGAACAACAGGTTAACAAAAGTGAGATGAGGCTAATATTCTCAAGTGGAATTGCTAGGAAAAAAGCTGTCACTATTAAAAATTGAAACTTCAGCATTTTGTAATAGTGTGCTTTCCACAAAAATCAGGGAAGAGCTGTGTTTTTCAAATACCATCACTATATATACAGCTAATTCTAAGTCTATTTAATAGAATGTTTCAACTTAAATTTCCCTAAATTAGGCCAAAAATAAAGGCAGTAATCCTGAGTAAAAAAAAAGTAGATATCTTAATATATACATATAAGTTCAGATATGGCAGATGCTAGATATTTTAGAGAGGTTTTCCAGTGACACAAAGCATAAGGGACTTGATCCAGCCCTGTGGAAAGATGGAAGCAATGCAGAATTCAGTGTAAGCTCTGTGTAAGCTTACTGGGAACCATCCACCACATTCACCTGGTGACATATCTTGGAATTATCCTTCACCTGCCTTAAACAAGACTGGAAATTTTATCAATTGCCTGGACTGGAATTATGAGGAAGAAAGATGTCAAAAATTATGGTTCATAAGGTTGGACATACTTCAGGGAAATTATATCCTGCTGCAGTAACTCTACTGTCTTGGTGAAAAAAAAAAAACCCACAACAAACAAACAAAACAAACAAACAAAAAAATCCTATCAGTTTGTTTGATGAATATTAGCAGTTTTGGAGAGCAGCTAAAGGTAAACTATTGACTATTGAGACTTTATTTTGAGTATCTACCTAACACTCACTATTTGCAGGTATCTTTTAAGAAAAAAGGACTGTTATTTTCAAAGCCTAAAAATGCAAATGTAAGCCTAGATAAACTAAATGGCTGAATCTAAATGAAGGGAAGGGTTAGATTGGATGTCAGGAAAAGGTTCTTTACCCAGAGAGTGGTTGGGCGCTGGAACAGGATCACAGGGAAGTGTTCACAGCACCAAGCCTTACAACACACTTGGCAAGAAAGCAGAGAATCATTTGTGCTGCCTTCCTTCGTTATCTGTAACTGTTAACCATGGTTTAGAAAGGTAACCTCTGTTCAGTACACAGCTCAGCAGTGAAAGTCTGTAATTCCAGCCATCAGTGTAGCACTGAGACTTCCACTTCTAAAAATGTCTAAAAAGGCTCTTTGGTGGCATGAGGTCCAAACTACTTTCACTGCCCAGCCCTGTAGATGCAAATTTGAATTTCTGGATCACAAAGATCTACAGCCATGTGATCTTAAGAGTCAGTACTTGGTGTAGAAAGTGTTGTTCTGAAGAAGTATATAACCTCTTGCAAACCAGCAGTCATGAACAATCATGTGAAAATTCATGTGAAGTCTGCCTAAGACCTCAGAGTTGTGTGTAATATGTACCTTGAAAGCCCAGTGCATAACACCATGTCAATCCAGACTAAAGCTTATTGAGCACAAGAAGTATTCTTCCAAAGCAAGGCTGAAGATGGACCCCACCCCTCACAGAACACTGTTAGCAATTACAGAACATGGATCAAAAAATAAGACAAACTCCTAATTAGCCTGTGGAGATTCCAACAATTCTTTCCTTCCCCAGCAAAACTTTCTTCTCACAGTACGTCTACCCTCAGAAGAGGACACACTGACTCAAAAGTGGATGAAAATACCCAAACTCAGAAGTGTAGACTTCTGGAATCAGTGCTTTTCTTTTAACACACTCTGATCAGATTTGTCCTTATTTCAATCCTTTGGGGTGCGTGTTGGGCACCAAAGAGGACTGTCATGGAGATGAAATTCCTCTCAGCCACTCACTTGAACTTTCACTTCTCTCATCCTACTGGAATGGGGAGGACAATCAAAGTAAAAGTTATATGTTGAGCTAAGAACAGTTTAATAATTGAAAAGTAAAATAATACAATAATGGTAAACAATAGCAATAATGATAAGAATGAGGGGAAAAAGCACGATGCAATTGCTCACCACCCACTGGTCACCCAATTTGGTCACCACCCACTGACCAATCAATGCCAGACCCCCTTCCTGAACCCTTCTGGGTAAATCCCCAGTTTATATATTGGACATAACATTCCATGGTGTGGAACATCCCTTGGCTCAGTTCGGGTCACCTGTCCCAGCTATGCTCCCTCCCAGTTTCTTCTGTGCACCTCCTCACTTGGCAGAGCATAAGACAAGGAAAAAGAAAAGTCTTTGACTTAGGATAAACACGACTTAGTAAAGAAACATCATCAACACCATTCTTATTCTGATCCAAAAGAAAACCCAGTAAGAGCTGCTGAGAAGAAATGAACTCTATTCCAGCTGAAACCAGGACAATGCAATGTCTTGTGTCTCACATGCTCCGCTCATGTTCTCTTCAATAAAGCACTGAATAACCCTTCTCTTGAACCTGCTGATGTAAAGGGAGTGCAGATATCCACCATCAGCCTTTTCAGCCTCCCTTGGAGCCAGTGTCCAGCAGTTTAACCAGGCTGAACGAATACGGAAGGGAAGGAACATTCCTGTAGCCTGTTAAATAAAGATTGGAACAAACTACTTTGTTCAAGAATCCTATACAGCTACACAGAACAATGAACAAAGTGGTGTTGAATCTTGACTATGGAAAGGGAAGATGCACTGATATAAAATGTTTCATAAACTGGCAGCAGCTCTATGGTACAGTAATAACTAAAGAAAAGTGATATTCGCTTTCAAGAACATTTTTGCAACCTGCAGGGAAACTATAAAAATCTTCATTATAACACAGTACTTCTGATTGAGAAGAATCCTTAACAGAGGGGGGAAAAAAAAATCCCTTTGAGAGGTCAACGCTATTACACCCCTGTGGTATTTATTTTAACAGCTCAGATCACAGAGAAAATCCAGATTTAATCTGCCTCCTCGAGTACAAACTGATACACTTATTTTTAAAAGCAAAATGGAAGCTTCCTTTGTAAGGAATAAAAAATAAATCACAAAGCAACATCAAACCAATAGAAAGAACTCAGAAGTACTTGTTAAAGGTCAGCTATGTTCACATGTTTCATTCATGTCTATGTATTACTGCTATCCTGCTTCCCATGGAACTCAAACAATTAATGGATGCCCTTTCATAGCTCAGCCTACAGGAGAAACCTTCCATAGGTGTATTTTGAAAGGAGAGATGATAATTTTTTAAATGAGAACACACACAGGAACCACGGCATAAGCTGAACAGCATTGAGGAAAAATAATCTGCTAAATTAGTTTAACACTGAAGTGGAGAAACCACGAATAAGGACAACAAGATGAATTTTAAGTAGTGACCCATGAGGGAATTAGGCTTCATTAGGCAACTCTCTCTTTTAAACTCGATCAAGCTGCAGATTTCTTCAGTCATACCCTGAAGAAAACAGCAGTTATAGATTTGATGCAATACTGAAGAAGACCCCTGGGAGTGTTCAAGGCAAGGATGGATGGGGCTCTGAGCAACCTGGTCTAAGGTGTCCCTGGCCATGGCAGGGGGGTTAGAACCAGATAACCTTTGAGGTTCCTTCCAACCTAGGCCATTCTATCATTGTGTAAGATTCAAAGTGAATTTTTAGTCTATTTAACGTTCATGCTGGTAGGCAAAACTCAGAATTAGTTATGACTTGAAAAAACCTTAGACAGCATTTAAGATTTCCAGACACATCATAATCTGAGCTATTATTAATGTAGTGAGGTTGTTTTCATGCTTTGTCTCACAAGAAACATGGCTCACACTGTACACAATAAGTGAGTGAACAAATTAGTACAGCAAAACCCAATGTGATGCATAAAAGCTGTGGCCTATTGCCTTTTTTTTTGTACATTTGCATAATTATCAAAACAATTTTCACTCCACAAAACCTACCTCAAGTAAAAAATTATGTATTTAAAAAATGTAATGGACTCAGAAGTAAGGACTGAGAAGAGGACAAGAATATGAAAATTATTATAATTCAATAACAAGCTGATTTTTAGCAGAGTAAGAAATGCATTCCTACTTATTTTGTACCTTGCTAAAATTTGCTTCATGCAGAGCAGATTGTTTTGTACCGCACAGGCAGAGGGAGACAAAAGTACAAATGGTGTTGGCATGCATAAAGGCTTAACATTTCCAAGCAAAAATTCAAGGAATATTTGGCCAATGTTCAACTGCCTTTTGTGAGAAATTCAGCTGCCCTGACATCATGTCATTGGTAACACAGCTAAATAACTCAGTTACAGTCTCAGCCAGTTAGTTGCAAAACTGTTCAGTATGTTTTCCTCACTCAGAGATTTAAAGAAGAATCAGGATTTAAAATCTCACGTGAAAAGCATAATTTCTATTGAAAGACCTGGGGAATCAGAACAATGGCAAAGTATTTTTATCCTTTTAATCTAAATGCTTACAATTCCAGGGTTTGTAACAACTGATAAATCAATACAAGATGGTTCAGAGGAGAGTCTGCCATATATACTTTTAGAAAAGACAAAGATATTATTTTAAAGTTTGGTTTTCTAAATTAAATATGTAAGTAGGTCAGTCAAGGTTGAGAAGGAGGGTACATCTGCTAGTTGGTTCTTGTAATGTATTCTTAGTAAACTGTCCTAAAAAGCTAGATGAAGAGCAATTAAAAATTCATACATTTTAATCCTTACCACTTACTGAGTAAAGATTTTAGCAACAAATATGAAGAACATTTTAGTGCCTGGATGACTGTCAATGAAAAAAATGAGCTGAAATCACATCCCACATAAAGTGGCAACTGACTTGAACTAATGCTCACAGAAAAATACAAAATTATTACTTGGACATTGCAGAGTATATCAGAGAGCACTCTTATTTAAAAATAGGTAGTAGGAGGCCTTTTATTGATACATTAGTAACAATTACATCTTCAGAAAGATAACCTCCTTCATAGATTTGTCTGTATGATGAAAATAAAAAAGAGATTTAAAGATTTACATATATTGATGTTGATAATACTCTTGGCATTTTCAACTGTTCATGAAAATCTTTAATTTATTTCTATAACTTTCCTGTCAACTAATCATTTAAATTCTTCATTACACTTGTATTTCATAGAAGTATTAGCAAGCATTAATTCAGGCAATTTGGGAACAGTAAAAAAATTCTTTATATGCAATCCTTCAAAATTCGATTTTAGAGGCCGAGAAAGTAATGAAGGAATATATTTTTTCTCTTTTTAGTATTTATTGAATGCTTCTGATTTTTATTCCCCAATACTACAAACACATATATGTTCACTTGTTATGAGTTAAAAAAGCAACTCTGTATCAGGCACTCCTTTATAAAAAAATGTAAATATTAGTCATCAAGCCAGTATAAAAACCTAAGTATATCTCAGAAAGGTAAGTTGTGCTTAAATGTTTCATACATGCATCTATATAACTTTTCTCTACCTAAGGAAAACAATTACTATATGTTACTTTACAGCTAATTCTAAAGGGTCACAGTATATTGAAGTGAATGGTTAGAATCTATAGCAAGGTTCCAAACATACGTATGCAAATAGAATAAGGGGAAGAAATAATAATTAAAAAAATATCAAAACCAAACAAGTCCTTCAACCTTTGAACTGGATTTTATTAGATCTGCAAGAAATAAAGCCATAATTTGCTATTCCCTGAATGACCACGCTGTATTGCACTATAAAAAGGTTAGTGGAAATTCTTACCTAATTAGAAAATATGCTGAAGTAAGCAGGTGCTACATAACACAAAACAAATATTTATCATGATTGTCAAATCTATATTGCAATATCTAATGACAATGGCTCTATGATTTAACTCTGTATAACTACTTTCACAAAAAACCTGTCATCAAATAGAGGCCCATCTCTTATTTATCCCCGTGTTAGAAGCAAATGGCCACATAAAACACCCTTATTTATTTATTTCTGATGTCCTAGCTTAGCTATTGTGTTTGTATTGAGGCTTGATGCTTTGCCAATTATTCCGTTAAGAGCATTCTCTTCAAGAGAATAAAAGCTGTTAAAATATCAATAAAAAATCCTGTGAAACAGCATTACAAGAGTTTCATAAACGTAATGTTTCTGGTACAGTTTTGGGATTTACACCTTGTGTTGTCCTTTCACAGAAGCAAACATGCACAAAAGCACTGTAATAACCCCTTGAAATCAGATAATATTCCAAGAGCTCAGTTTCGCTGACAGAAGGGGCCTGGGCACAAGCCAAGAGGCCCAGGTGCACTGTGGCATGCCAGCATTTAATGCAGCCTAATATCAGATAGATGCTACTGAGAGAAAATACTCCGAATAAAGTACAGATAATAGCACGGACAACCACTCATTGCTAAATTACTTCTGCTCATCGTGCTTTGAGCTTTGTATTAAATTTTTTTGTCAAGTGGCAGGAATCACAGGGAGAAGTGGTTCAAAACTCCCTTCTTGTAACCCTGGATAAGGATCTATAATATTAGCCTTTCATATGATAATGGCAAATGATGCCCCTCTTTGAAAAATTTCAGGCTAGTAATGAAAGTCCTAATCAGATTGTTGTTGCAGAGAAGCAGGAGGTGGGGAGCTCTGTCCCTTCTTTCCTTTTCCCTTCCCTCCCCTCCCCTTCCCCCACATCTCCCTCCTGTTAGCAAATTCAGCAAACTTGACAAGATGGGTTAAGTCTTGGGGAATTTATCTTACATGAATTTCCAACAAAGCCCATGGATTGTTTTATACAACTGGAAGGCAGTGCTTTAATAAAAGCTGCACCACCTGAGGCATTTTCATTAAAGGCTCTCTCTAGACAACATCACAGTGTTTGCATTATCATCCTACACCCCCAAGAGAATACAAGCACTACCTTTTCAGCAGGAGTTGATATTGTGTGTGAAGGCACGAGAGAAGATGATTAGATTTCGCTTTCCCTCACAAAGTAACCGCTCCCAACAAAGCAGCGGTCAGGATTGCAATTCGCTGAATTTGTGTTGTCCACCATTTGAACGGTGAATTGTTTTTTTTTTTTTCAGGAAAAGACACATTCTGAAGGTTTTAATAGTCAGTCACGTGAACGAAGATTTTAATCCTAACCACGCATTATTCTCAATGACTGTACGATTTAAGCTATGTGGGCTCTTAACTAATGATGGTAATTAGCCGATTAGGACACTATAGAAAACAGGTGCAAGGCTCTGGAGTGGCAACATCAATGTACAGTATTAAGGATCTCTGGCATTTAAAATGATTAAACTGTTCAGCGTGTTTAGCAACAGGAAACACAAATCACTGAATTCTGAAACACAGCGTTATCTCTGTGGAAAAATTTCACGCGCACGCACTGAATGCATATTTAGAAAGGTTCACTGAGGCTTTCACCCATTTCAGTGGACTCACCATCTGTGTAGACTTCTCTGCGCAGATGTCCTGGCTGGTGTTTTTGCTTTTTGGCAGGTCGGACCTTCTGTATTACAACAGCACTCATGTTGCTGTCGGTAGATACAGGGCTGGTGGGTCTGGGACAGTGTGATGCATGAAAATGTCTACGGCCTGCAAATGGTTATTGAACAATAGCAATTATTCTTCTTACCTAAAATAAGACCTTTCATACTTTCTCTTTTCACATCAGAATGCTCTAGCTGTACAAAACCTAAAAATACACTGTTGGAACACCAGTAAAGCTCATCCAGTTTTAGAATGAGCTGTAACTAAATCGAAGCATTTGCTATCCTATCATTAGGCAGGCTGGCTTGGTTGCACAGAAATTATCCAGCTGCTTAGTAGCTGGTAGCTCCTGCCCCAGGAGCACGAAATCCATCAGCAGGCACGCACAAACAGGATTCCCATCCAGCCAGTTTCTGGAAAGAGCACGCTTCCCTTTCAGGTTCCCCCTCCCCTAGCTTGGGCTACACAGGGTCATCCCTGCCATAAGCAGAGCAAGTGACCAGAAGGACTTGGGTACAGAAGTCCCCTCTGCCACTTTGAGTGAATTTTCAGGAATGCATTGAGGTTGGATGACTGGCATTAATCACAGATTATTTGCAGGTAAGAAGTGTCATCTTTTTAGGACATGCAGTCAGGCACACATAATACCAATATATATATAAATCATTGCATAAAATGAACATAACTGTTGCAAAAATATTAGCAACAGGACGTAAAAGACCTTTTCTAAATATGTAAGTCTCTACACATATTTATAGGAATTTATTTTTACAAAATGGATAAAATCCTGGCCCCATGGGTATGAATGGGAGTTTTGCCACCTACTTCAATCCGTCAGGATTTCATCCAGAATTACTAAATTACCTCCCCTCTCACTCTTCATGATGAACAGCTGTGTTGAAATGAAACAAAGGACTGTTAACTGGGAGAGGATCTCTGAAGTGGGAGGAAGGTTGAAAATCTGTGGAGTCAGGGTGGACACAGTTGTGACAGAGTACCTCTTCTGCAGGTCTGGCAGTTTAATAGGATTGATTGTCAAAACATTCATGGAACTGCCTGAAACCTGCTGTATTCTCAGTTTTTAGATGCAGTGTAACAACATCCATTTGGCCTAGTAAGGTTACTGATTATCTGTATATATCCAGTGCTACTAGTATCCAGTATCTTGCAAAAAATGAAATATCATGTTTCATATGTTCAGTGGTGTTTCAGGAAAAACACAAACATATACATAAGGCCCTGCTGCATATGCATAATCTATAATTTAAAATGCAACTCGTAACAGCTATCAAAATATGAAACCAACACAAAGGCAATTCATCCCAATAACACAACAGCAAAAGCCTGAACAAAATTCCTCAAAAAAAAAAACCCAAATCCAAATCCAGGGAAAATATGAATCTAAATGTTTACTATTTATTTGGACATTTCAAGAGAGGATTAAATCTTCTCTTGTGACTGAAACTCTTCAGATTAACTGAAAACACTGTGAGCCTTACACTGGGAAAAGACAGACTTCTAGAATCCTTTTTTTTCACCCTCTCATTCATTTCTGAGTGTAAATCCACCAGCAGGGTTGGTGTTTGTCTGTGATCAGCGAGATCAAAGAACTAGGAACTACTTATGAAAACAGAGTAGAGCAGCAATTTATTTTAACTATTTCACCAAAACTCCGTTTCTGCCTCTTCCAGACTTCTAAACATCCCAAGAACAGGAGTTCAGAAAGCACCTGTGGACAGGTTCGTTTCACAGTGGCCACTTTTTTGGTCCTCCCGTGGAGCAGAGGACAACTCACCTCCTGCTGCCTCGTGCATTTGCCGTCTGGCCACTTTGAGGCCGGCGTACTCGGCGGCTGCTGCGACGGCCTGTGCAAAATCGGCGTCGGTGAAGAACGATCCGTCGGAGGAGCTGACGCTGGAGCGCCCGCTGGAGATGTTGTCTTCTTCAGAGGCCGAGCCCCAGCCATTGATCATGGACCCTGTCACGGAGCTCTCCAAATCCCCAACGCTGGAGGCAGGGGTCTGCTCCAGGCCACGCAAAAGGAGCCTCCTGTTCTGCATCTTGGCAACCTCTATATCTGCCTCGTCCTCCTCCTCTTCTGGGGCGTCGGTATCCATGTCAGAGACCAAGGGGCCTGAGATGTATCCATAGGTATGTGGTGGGGAGATGGGCCTTGGAGGGGGTGGAGGACTCACAGGTTGTTGACGTCTGCATAAAAACACAAGGGTGAGAAGAATTGAAATCATGTAATGAAGTCAGAAGAAAGAGCAGATTGATGAAAATATTTTTTTTATTTCCCAGCAAGCAAGGCCGACCTTTTTAAATCAACGTAGTTTATATCTGAAATGCTCAGGTTTGTTTTTTTAATTTATACTTTTGCTGTAAATCAGAACTGACAGCTGTGTAGCTTGAAATTTATCACAAAGAAGTCTGATTTTTTAATATACTTTCTTTACCACAGACTTTAATGATAAAGCTGTTAGTTTTCCCTAAATAACACATGTAGAGCTAAGCAAAGAGTTGGTTACAGATCATGTGGCTATTAAAAAAATTATTTGTGCACCCTTGAGAGTATAAGCAACAGAAATAACTGTAAACATATAGCTTGAAACTATCGATGCCAACAGATGCATCTATCCAAATAGACTGCTCCATTAACATTACCTTCCCTCACCCACCTTGGTGATTCAGAAAGATATGAAAAGAGAGACTGCAATTTCATTATTTTTTAAATTGATCTAGGTGATGAAACAAAAGAATTTTCTACCATACTGTCAGTTCTAAGCCTTAGGGGTACCAACATGCATACAGATGTATAGGTTAACTAATTTTGATCTTAATTTGTCAGTCATGGTATCTCCAGCTAAAGGAAACAAAGTATAAGATATCAGATCAATGTTCAAGATTAGTTAATACTTCACTCACAAGTACCAGGTATCAACATTGTCAACAGTTCTTCATGGGGCCACAGACACGCTCTTTAATTGCCATTTGTTAGGCAAGAAAACACACTTTCTGCAGTAATGGTTCTCCTATTCTCTGTTGGCTGTGCTCACCAGGAATTTCTACTGCAGTCTGCTTTGAAAAAAATTTCAAAGTAATTTTCCTTTGTCAACTTTGCCCTCTTATTATCTCATTGAGAAATGGCGAGTCTCATGGTTAAATCTACTCTTTTGTGTGGGTGTCATGCAATTTTGGTTTTGGTTTTGTTTTTTGGTTGGTTTTTAAAAAATTTTAATAAATGGGAATACGTATTGATTTTTGAAAGAAATGTAAGCAAGGAAAGACCTAATACTCTTGTAGCAAGAGCAAATTGGATCCTCCCTGGACTACATCATTATTGTTTTTCACTTGCTGCATTAAGTACTGAACAGAATGAAAAATAGGGATAAATATTCAATAAACATTTTATAACAGCACCCCCAAATCCCAGAAGCTGTTGCTGCCTGTAACCTGCTTTGACTAGACACCTTGCCCAATATAGTCTTATGATCTTAATTTAAAGCTCTTGTGACAAATGTCCTTGTGATGTATTTGTCTATTCTCTAGGTTTTGGTATTAGAAGACAGGCAAATGGTTAAAATATATGTTAGGGTTCTTGAAAATGTAGTTTAACTGCCAACCTTTAGGGATAGGCTAATTGAGAACAGCTGGTTCATGGCCATACAAAATTAGCAATACTTTATCTCATGCAGGTTCTCACTTTCACAATGACATTGTCTCCTGTCTCAGCTCTGGGTTCAACATGATACCACCTGCTATCCCACTAAATCTTTTGGGTTTTTTTCTCTGCTTTTTGACTCTTCCAGACCACAGGTTTGTATTTCAGTTTGCTATAATTCCAGCAAGCTCACCAGACAGAGAAATATTACAGTACACCCTCACCATCAGATTCCTATTCCAGATGCCTGGTTCTGACCAGCAAATGAAATAATACCCAGCAGAACTATGAGTAAAGCTAATAAAAGGTGTGATAAACAGCATTTCAGGCATTATTTTCTCTACACATCATTTACCATTTCACTATACACTGTTTACAAAACACCTGAAATCAGTGTGGAAGGGCAGCACTTGGAATGTATTCTTAGTTTGAAACAGGACTCCACCCTTCCAGAACGGGTTACAGCTGCTGAGCACAGGACACCCAATTCCTCAACAGCAGCCCTGGGTCGTATCAACACCAGCAAATGGAACAGGTAGCCAGCCAAGCCTTACAAATCAAATAAATAGGATTATATGACTACTTTTAGACTGATGAGATGGATGCGGCAAAAAGAAAAGAAACAATGTTTTTAAAAGTACGATGGAAAAGACAAAATTAGTCACTAACAAATTCTAAGATTTTCAGCAAAGCTAGACTAAGCCATTGTAGGAAGGACAAAATAAATATATATTTTATTTTTTCAGTCCACAAAAAGAGTAAGTTGTATGCCCTGGGAGCTTAAATTGGAACATCATTCCAGCTCCCTCTGCCACTACATTTTGATGGCATTGATGGTGACCAGCCAGGAGTCTTTGTGTTGAGCAAACTTTCTCCTTTCTAGACAGCTGCTGGCTGGTTATGCATGTTTGTATACATCTGCTTCTGTGTCTACTCCATTCTGTATGTCAGGACACATGTCCTGATCTCCAGAAAATCACAGAGATTCTGGAAAGTCACTCATGTCTGTTGGTGACTTTAGCTTTTCCCCTTTTCATTTGTGTCCACCTAGTTTTACCCGTCAAATAACCCAGAAAATTAAAGTGATTAAAATGAACACTTCTGTGGACCAGCCTACCAGGCCAGTGGAAATTACAGGAAATTAGCCATCCAATAATTAAAAGAGTGATTTTTAAAGACTCAGGAAGATAAGGAAGAGGAAAGGAAAGAAGAGGAAAGGAGGCAAAGATACACAGTACATGTGTTGCCATAAAGAGTAAAGGAAACAAACCACATCAAGTAGGGGGGGAGGTAAAATAAAAGCCGATATAGACCCCTTTAAAAAAAGATGCATAACTACTCCCTACTTAAAAAATGGGAACCATAAAAATGACCTAACTTTTAAAAAACATTCTGGAAAACACATCTATAAATATCCAGTAACTTATGCTGAAAAATCAAAGCTCTACAGTCTACTTAGAAAAATCATATAAATTTCATTGTAAAAGGTTTGCATTTTGCTAAAAATAGAAATTCTACATAGAATGCTATCAGTAAGTTTATATATTTATAGCAATAAACAATCTGTGCAAACCACTGGAGGAAAGAGATAATAAAAGCCCATCATTTGGGATGGAAAAGCTGTGCCTTCTTAACAAAAGCCAAGAGATGTAAGCATCGTACATAAAAGGGCTCATTCAGAATTCACTGTTTTATGGGAGAGAAGCTGTGAGAGTTTATATGCAAAACAGTTATAAAAGCAACTCAGAGAAGAAACAAGATATCCCTGTAGCAAATATCTGTCTTTATTAATGTTGGTCATTCCTTTAAATAAGTTAGATGGAAATGTTAAGAAAATTTTGCAAGCAGTAATTTCCTGTATTAGGATTTATGAGAGGAGCAAAATCTATAGGTTATATAAATTATATATTTATATATATTCATACATATTGGTGACAAGTTAATTGCACAGTTACTGTGAAATAATGCATGCTATTTTATGGTAATAATGCAGTAAATCTATTGGAAACAATGGAACTGTAATTATATGGTAAGCTGTGCTAACGATACCACTTTAATAACCTGATGACTGTGAATTTAACTTATGTCAGCATCATATGTACCCTAAAGTGATATACTGCATTTCTTCCCATGGTACAATAATAAAGCAACTTAATTACTTATTTCCTAGGTTAAAATAGTTCTAGCATCCTGGGTTAGAAGTTAAAAAGCAAAAGAATAACGGGGAAATTGTTGGCCTCACTAAATTCAACAGGAATTTTCAGTGGGGCTCGGATGACTCTTGTCACATCTCTCTCGCTACATTTGCATTCACACACCTCCGGTCAGGTTGGTGTTGTGTGTGTCCCAGATCCTCCTGACAGTCCTGTAACATGGGCTGGAGTTCTTCCTGGGGAGAGGGGGTGAGAGTGGCAGTTGACTGATGGCTATAGGAGACAGCGGCTGGAGAGGAAGCTGCTCCTCGCACAGGTGGAGTAGGACCTCGCTCATCTTCTTCCTCTTCCTCTAGCTCATCCTGCTGCAGATACATCCTTGCAGGTGGCACAGGACAAGGAATTTCTTGGTCATAGCTAAAATTAATTTTTTAAGAAAATAAGTACTTAAATTTGTGCTGTGTAATTAGCATATCTGATACATGTATTAATAGCCCAGAAACAAACCATTGTTCTCTGCGCTCTTGAGAACAGCTCAGTAAGGATGTGCCGAGTGGATGCACACCACTGTCACTAAGTGCTCTCCAAATTGCCACGCTACAGCTCAATGAGCAGCACCAGAACAGTGCTGGAGGAAGGTCTCACTGCCAGCTTGTAGGGCAAATCACACATCAATTAACTAGTGATTAAAGTGGGAGGTGCACAACGCCTTCCTCTTTCTTACCCTTCATCCACTGAAAGACTGTAATCTTCGCTGTTGCTGTGGGGAGGTGGATGTGCTGGAGGGGGTGGGAGAAGATCTGCCCAGTTCATGCCAGCTTGCTTGGGAGCCTTTGGGGTCCGAGCACCCTTCTTGTGCCCTTGACTCCCTGGGAATAAAAAGCAGCACATATTTGTAATGTTTTGAAGTCTCTCCTCAGCACTAGCTGTGAAAACCAAAACAACTTTAGCCCCTTCCCAGATGCTCATGCATTCTTTGAGAATTTACTGTTTTGCTCATTTTGGAGCAATTATTCCTTCTTTTTACACTAGTTTGGTGATTGTAGCTTCTTTGTAGAATTGGTCTACATTTTAAGTGGTTGAATTTAACCAGGAACTTTACATAGTGTGTAAAACACACATGGGATACAAAACTTTAATTTTTTAAATAAACAGCCAAAATGTGATAAAACCATAAATGAATTTTACAAGCAATGTCATTAAGAGTGAGCTTCCTACTTCTGTTAATTACATTAAAGATTATCATCTAAAACAAATGAGTTGTAGACATATTTTCTGAAGTGCTTTATCCTGTTTAATTGCTAGAACCTAAAATACAATATGATACAGATATGATCTATTAAAGTTCTACTGTTGCATTAAGTCACTGAATATAGGTAATTTGTACTTGTCCACTGAAACATTTTAGGCACAATGAAATTACTACTTTTAGTCTAAATGGCAGGTGCAGTTGAAAATAATTGCTGGAAGAACTAAAATAACAGGAAAGAAATAAAGATTGATGAAGTATTTCACAAATGTTTTCAACTACTATTACTGGAAAATTACAGCTCATAATAAAGCAATGCAGCTTCAACAGTTCAAACAACTGTGAATAAGACCAATTATTCAGGTAGTTGCAAATTTTAAGTTTGGATGCAGCTGAGAACTGGCTCAACCATGGTTCCTTGGTATAGATATACATTTTCATCCTTTGCTATTGTTACATCTTTATTATAGATAGACTCCTTTTATGTAGATAAAGTCACTGTGATTTTGAGTATGTTTTAGAATCCTTCACGTTACTCTCTTAAACTGAGGCATGATTTTATATTGTCACAGTAAAACATTACATGCATGATTAAATACACTGCAGTGAGATTTAGGAAGGGTTTTTTTTCACTTCTGCTGTCTCAGATTTTCCACTCTTAGTAAGAGTAGTTCTGGTTATTATCGTCCCACATTAGCTGCCAGATACACATGTTTGAGCTATGTTAAATTGTTTTTGTGGTATCTTATTATGTCAACCAAGACACTAAGTATGCCAAGGCAACCTGCATACTGTATCCTAAGCACCATGATATATACATGATTCAACACAATTAATTTATTACTTTGGTCACCTTTCTTCATTCCTGCTGGACTCCTTGGCATAGGACTATAAATTGTTAGAGTTATGAATAACCCTAATAGATATCAGCATGGAGAACACCACCCTTTCATTTTTAATTTGCATGGTTCATACCCCTGAGATGTTTCGTGCTGAATTTCAAGTCGCAACATCATTGAACACAGGCTCAGCACCACATCCTGATCTTTTAGACCTGAGAATGGGCAAAAGGCTGCCTCTCAGAGCAACACCTGGGAGACAGCTGGGAGAACTGGGAGCTGTGCTTATCTTCTCCCAGCCACTGAGAATCCAGATCATCCAGAGGCACAGCAGGGCTCATCAACATATTTATGTCTCTGCTGTGTCTTGGTCAGAATCGGTCAAGACAAAGCAGTCTTGATTGGTTGGGATTAAGGCAACAGTGCCAGAAAGAAAACAGCAGAATAGAATGGGGAAAGTCTGCATCTTGATTAGTAGATGTAAAGTTCAGGACACTTGTGACTGTGGCCATAACTCACCCTGAAATTGGTTTGATATAAATAAACACAGCTTAACTACCACACTTAAAGCCCCAAACCAAGCCTATGTGTAGTTTCTGGTTTAGCTCATATACCTCCACCAGAAATCAAACTCGGAAGTGAAAGGTTATACTACAATGATAAAACGTAACTTTCTAATTAAAACATTTTCTGTGGTCCCTAAGTACAGAGTGCACAAAAAGCTGTTTTGTTTCAAGAATTTTACAAAGAATTTTTAGATAGTTTGTATAGGAGATGCCAATGAGAAACAAAATTTAATTATTTACCATCTATATCTAAATGATGTACAAAAGTAATTTTATTATAATTACAAAAACAATCACATATAGTGACTGAAACCTATAAAAATTTTATGTATGCCTGAATGCTCTTTTACTCAATGAAATGCATGGGTTTAATTTACAAAATGAAAAACTTCTTAAAGCAGAGTTCTGTTGGGTATCACTCATCTGCTGTGTATCTTGAACTGGTTCATTAATTGGGTAAGTAGACCCAAGAGATGAGAAAGAAAGTCACTAAAGTGCAAGGAAGGTAACACATAAATTAAAATACTTTTTTTTTTTTGGTGGCAGTTAGAAAGAAATTGCTATGACTTGCCCATCTGGAAAACACAACATTACCCAGCACACCATCAGCATTAGGAAATCAAACTGCTATTTGAGTTAATGACTTCCAGAATTTCAGAAAATCTGTTACTTAACTGACATTTAGATGACACTAAGCAATCCTGAGGATGCAACAGAAATGCAGGCACCTATTGGGACAGTTTTTGTGCTGTTCAACATCGACTGTCCATGGATTCCTCCCCATCACTCCTTCTGTAAGCCCAGTAAATATTGCTAACCACGGGTACAGCATGCAGACACCACAAAGCCTAAGGCTTGGAAAGCACTGCAGGTACTCACCAGATGTACTACTGCCTCTGTCTGAGCTGTTGTAGGATCCACCTGTATTCTGGTCATAGGACTGGTTGTAGGGAATAGTTGGAGCAATGTTGTCATTTACTCGGTAATCTGCAAGTTTAATGGTATGGTTAATGCTGTCCTTCAGGAGCAATTCTACTTTTACATACTTGTTTTATAACACAAAGTAAGATCTCCTTTAAGTAGTGAACTAGAAACAAATTCATTTTGTGAAGGAAAAATTATCCTGCAATCATGTTTTATTTTTATCTTGCCTCTTATTGTAGGCTTAGGGGAAATCATGGGAATTTAGTAGCTGCACAGCTAAAATGCAGCAAAATGGAATTCTGTGCACAGGGTTTTCAACCTCTGCAAAGCCTCTGTAACCATCAACGAATCTATTTGGTTACATATCTATCACCTATGTGAGCTTTTGCATACAAATACTGTCACCTTGATTGATTTGCCATGGTCTCTGCCTAATTTATGCATGGAGGGCAACCAATGGACTGCAGTAACTACTTTTGGGATTTCAAAGGTGACACACCCACGTAGGAGTCAGCTCTGTATGACAAGAGCTGAATGATCTGCTGAAGCAACAATGCTTCTCCAACTGAATTTGGCTTACAACAGAAGAAGTCTTTGTTTCAGGTCTGCTGGCTCCAAGAATATTTTTATTTACACTGGATCATGCAGGTTTTACAGGCAGGGTCTTTTTTGCTAATAGCTGTTACCATAACTTTGCTCTCTAGTTCCAAAGCACTTGGTATACAACACTTACTACTTTTAAATCTAGATCTGGCAACCAGATCTGTAAAACTTCATCAGAAGTAAAATATTAATCTGGCAGAACAATACCCTTGTGCTAAAAAGCAATTACAATTTACAGAGAACAGACAGGAGGTAGGTTACTCTTCATACAGCAAATAAAACTGCGTCATAAACAGAACCACTGGACATAAAGTAGTGACGATGAAGCACAGCATGTAACTCATCAAAATAGTTACTTCCCATCACAAAAGCTATAGGTATAATCAGCAGCAAGATGGCTTTGACTTAGGAAATGAGAAAACCAAGATCAGAATATCGACTCATAAAATAGCAAATCAAAACAAAAATAAACAAAACTAAGAATTCAGTTCCCATCTGCTGCAGAAATGTTTGTGATAATGTAAGCATGGGGAAAAGAGCAAAATGATAAATTTCACACTAGAGCGTATTCTGTAATAGTTTCTCAGCCTAGTTGCATTCCACAGACCACGCTGAAGCCCTACATACAGCATATGTTTACACAGAGGATAAACAGTAAATCAGCACTCTGAAATATGTATATATGACTGTCAGCAGACAATGCTTTAAGGGGGCCTTTCCACACTACAGTATGCTAGAGAATATGCAGCTGTAATATACACAATTTGAAAGATGTAGTATCTTCCAGCACATAAAAACCAAACATGTTTTAATTCCCAAAGAGGTACGTAATACACAGTTCATGAAAGAGAACAATTACAAAAAATACAGCTTTCACCCTCTAGTAAGGAGCCAAAACCCTTGAATTTTCTTTTGGCATGTTTATGTCAAGGGAAGGTGTGACATTTTATATTGCCCTTTGAACTCCTCTGTGAGTAGATGGGTCCAGAAGAGAAATCAATATTCCTGTAATGAAATGTCTCTTTTTACTGGATCACTTATCACTATGTGATCACTTGAGTTACAACAATCCATGCAAAAAGTTCCAAGTTAGAATGGGTCCAACTCCTAGGGATACTGTTTTGCAAATCAGGTTATTAAAAGAGGTTGCATGGTAGCCTGGAGGACTAGAAAGAAGAAATCACATACCTATTTCTTCCAGCTCCCACACAGATTATTAAAGAAACATGCCTTCAAGGCCTCAAAAGCACATTCTGATGTTTCCCGTTAGCACTGAAATAAATTTATTTTTAGCTTCTGGATCCACAGACTTCAGTCAGGGTAACACAGGAATTTAGTTTCCAAAATTGTGTGCGGTAGCATTGCCTCTCAATATCAGAATTGAAGGCTTGCTAGGAACAAGTCTAAAATGAATTGGATCACTCCATTTTTGCCCCCAGTGTACAACACAATACAATTTTACAGAGTTTGATATGCAAAATTTCATTCGTTTACATGAGCATGTAGATTTAATGAGTCTCCATCCACGACTGGGAAGAGTGGGTTGACCTATTTAAAATTTAAGGTAGAATATAATGTGACTACCATGCATCTGGCTTATGAATAAAATATCTGGCCTCTGTCCTAACCAATCCCTTAACTACTATTAAATTTAAATTAATCTCATATCCATAGGAAACGTATTTTATTTAACTCTTTTCTAAAGATACAGCTTGTTATTTTTCACAATAAATTCAGTATCAGAAAGGTTATTGTGCTGCTAATTAACTTTCTGACACTGCAAATGGCGTATTTCTGAATCTAAAGAGGCAGAAGTCTAAAAGCACTGAAGAAGCCTGTAATTGCTGAACCTGAAAGCTTTAGACTCCCAGAACCAGAAGGTCAAAACTCCTCTGATGCCTAAAGAGGAGAAACAAGCTAAAAGCTCTTCACCTTTGTTTAATTTGTTTTGCTCCATAATGTTGTACTGTATGGGTGGAACCTCTTGCTTTTGCTGAACAGAGGGTTTCCAGTGTTTCTCATTCGAGTCCCCGCTGCCATTGTTAACATTATTGCTGATATTGGACTGGATGAGCTGAGTGGTGGCATAAGGAGTGGGCTGCCCAGGCTGGCTGACAAATCTTCCATCCTTTAGATTTGGACTATTGAAGGTTTTCATCTCATTGATTTTGTTGCTGAGGTCCACGTCCCCATATACAGTTGACTCAGGCAACATCAGGTTTGTCTGCTTGTTGTCCAGCTGATTGTTGTAATTTGCTATACAATCGGCTAACCACAGAGGAGAGAAAAGAGAAAAGGTCATTCTGTTCGCTCACACCAGACTTTCCACGAAACCCCCTCTAACATTTCCTCACTGCACAATTACATGGCTTGAATCCATGTAGCAGACACACTGAGACAGAGATACTGCCATTAACTACATATAATTTGCAGCATATTATTTACCTTATACACCACTGCTCCAAAAGTAGGGTTCACTCTTCTGATTCACTGTAAATTCAGACCTGCTGAATTACATCTACAATGACTTACCTTGCTGGGCTTTTCCACAGAGGCCATATAAACATTCATGGTTTTAGACATTATTCTCATAGCAGTATATATATATATATATTCAATTAGTAATTGTGATTAAAATCACTTGCATTGTAAGGGAAATTCAACCAAAACCAGCAGGAGTAACTAAATAAGAACTTCAACTCATATCACCTCAACAGTATCTAGACACTCTTGTATTTGTGGTAAGAAATAGACATACAACAGGTTTTCATAAAATAAGACTTAGAAATGATTACATATAAGAGAATTAAAGAAAAACAGTACAAGGCAAAAGGTAACTCAGTACCCAGTAGCAAGTCTTTATTTGATCATTGTTTGCTCGTACAATCTTATGTTTTAATTTGAAACAAAAAAGGCAGAAAAGTAATCTGGAATTTTTGCTGATTTTCAGTTGCTTTGGATATTGCAAAATATGTAATAGCACAGTAATACATTGTCGTGTATGCTAAAGATATATCATATAGACAGCATGAATTCATTCTTCTGACATTTACTGCATCCTGAGACCACCACTTATTGCAGACAGTAAATTGACATATGCTGATGCTCTGGCCACTGCATGAAACAGTGTCCCTGCCTTGCCATGTTCTCTTGTCACTGAGTGACATGAAGCCCACATATTTTTTTCTCTCCACATCCAGTCCACTGGGAGAATACTGAATGAAGTAAAGTAGTCTGCAGGTCAGCAGTTAGAAGGCTTAGTGGAACTAGAATTCAATGATCCTTAAGCAAAAATTCTCATTTTCCAGTTGATTAATGCATCAGTAATTACATAACACTCACCAGGAATATATTTTTCCTCTTTTAAAAGAAGTGGTATTTATGCTAATGAATTTAATTCAAAACCCGAAGTCCATTACCTGTGTCCACAATGAATTTACTGGAGAGGATGGCAAGTGAAACTACATACAGAATTCAAGATTTTACCATTACTCTTAATGAAATAACTAGCAAACATAGAGGATTTTCAATTCCAAAAACATTCCCTAACACATACATAATTTTAAGGATATATTACCCAAGAAAGGGGAATAAAATAATGCTTGTGTAAGAAAATCACCGATCCACATTTTCAGCGACTAAGGAACAGTATCAGAACATGCCACATAGAACTTATCACTGCACATTTCACGCCCCCCAGCCTGTGGGTTTTTTGGAAGGCTTTACTGTTTGATATATTCCTTCTTATGTGAGGTGTTTTTTACTGCCTCTGTTAGTTATTGCTTCATAGTCTTCAACTTCTTGATTTCTAGAGTTTAAATGTTTTAATTTCTCTCACCTATTGCATACTGGTCTTTCTTCCTTTCCCAGTCTATTGTATTATACTGGGCAATAATATATACAGTATATTCTTCACTCCTGATACCTCAGGCTTTGCAACAATATCCTTGCAGAATCATTCAGAACATCTGTTTTTACCTCCTTTCATTTGCAGCTACATCTGATTTGTGTGTGAGGCAATATAATCAATACAGTATATGCAGTAGGTACATTTTTTACATAGACACATTAGACTTTCTCATAACAAGTACTTAAAACTGGTTTACCTATATATAACAGAAAATTTATCTAGTTAGATTTTTTATGGCATCTACTTTTAGAACAATCAGTTCCTGTTCTGTAGACTTGAAAGACAGTGCTATACTGAAAAAAAGCAATCAAAAATGCAGCTACTTTGCATATTCACAACTACTGAGGGGATATCCGTCACTGCTGCTTCAGAGCATAAACCAGCCCATGATGACAGAATTAAGAAAATTTGGCAGAATTTCCAGGAAAGAAGAGACCACTCTGAGCACATTGTCTGACCCGCAAGCTCCGAAGTTCTATTTGAAAGGAAGGAAACACTTTGTGACAAAACCAAGCTTAATATGAAAGCTAAAATGAGGGAGAATCCACTGCAGTTCAATGCAAGATATTATAATAGGTTGCAACCATAAAAAACATGCCTTCTCTTCCTTTTCTGAATTTGTTATTTACTACAATTGCTATGTCTGTCCTTGCCACAGTGAACTATCCCTGAATCACAAACCTTTTTATACAGGTACTGGTGAATGTGTATCCTCAGCCAGACTGAGAGAAAAGCCTCTAGTGCCAAATTCTCTCACCTTGCTCTGAAGCAGCTGGCACTGGCTACTGTCAGACAGCATTACTGCAGATGAATTGCCATTACTGCCACTCATGAATTACCAGCCATTGGAGCTGGTTTCACATTAATTACAGGAGGTAATGCTGCTTGGCACTTATGCGACTTCACACACTCCCCCTCTGGATTGCTGGGACATGCTACTAGCAAAAACCAGCAAAACTTGTAGTGGAAAAGCTTTATTCATTCCTTACCAGTAACATAAAGTTAAACCAAAGGGAACCTAAGGTCTGTTTAAAACAAAATGGGCAACAATTACCGCTCTGAGATAAACTTCCTCAAATGTGTTCCATAGAACTCATGAGATTTTCTTCCAGAGCTCTCCGAATCCTGCTCAAGCTCCCAGGAACTACCACTTAACCTAGTATTTTGTTGCTTTAAGTGTATGAAGTGAACTACTTTATTCATACACCCTAAACAGAACACCAGCTGTCCAGTTTTGTTCAGAATGGCACTCAAAGTGAACTTCTGAGTGTGCCAAAACAGACTGACTTTGTTGCAAGCACTGTAGCATTGTTTTTTTTATTTCTTGCTTCCCATCACATCCAAACCAGAAGGAAAACCACATTAGCATAATTTTGGTCTTTCTCCTTCTCCATCCAAGCAACAAGGAGGTACAAAACAACCCAAAAAAATTACCTTATCTGCTCTATTCAGAATCCAAAATGTATTCAGTGCGAGTTTTGGCAGCATTTAACTTTGCAGGGGCTCCTTAAGCCTGCTGCAAGTATCCAAAGAGGACCAAGAAAGGATCCAAAAAAGGACCAAAAGCACTATCATGACATAGAGGAGACACTATATTAAGCCTAGAAGCATTGGAAATGAAAACCCAAAGAAACCTGTACACTCTCTCAGGTATTAGAAGCACGTACTCTGTAAAGAAGATTCCTTAGCAAGGTAGAAACATATCTAACCTGGTCGACTGTACGTTGTGAGGTTGCTATCACTGTTGCCATTGCCAGAGGTGCAGCAGTTGATGGAGCAGTCATTGTGATTGTTCCCTGTGTTAGGCCAAGTATCTGCTAACCATGGCTGAGTGGCTGGTTCACTGATGTTTAGGAGTCCAGGCCTTTAAAAACAAAGCTTGGTCATTTCAAAAATTAAACAAAAGCATTTTCACATTGCAGTGACATTCTTCCCAAATGGTGAGATATTACAAAATAATACCATGTACCAAAAGGCTTGAGTACTGAAAAACTCAGCTTGATTCAATTATTTAGCATTTTCAAGTCTCTTGTCTAACCTGTTCCTTGCTAAATCATTCATGAGTGAGTAGTCAAGGGCAGCATCACTTCATTTTGCTGGACTACACTATTATGTTGGTGTGCAACATTTATCTGTCACTTTGGTTTTAATTTTTAATTTTTTTTTTTCTCTTAGGAGGTTGCACTTTTATTTTTCTGCCCCTTCACCCTTTCTTAAAGAGAGCAAGGTAAAAACCAGGAGATTAGCAAGTCAAATAAACAAAAAATTCACACATGGAAGCAGAATGGAAATGCATAAGTAAGAACTAAATTTAAATGTGAATATTCCCAAATTCTTGGTTATTTATGGAACAAGTTCTCCTCACCATCAGATAGTACTACTGTGGTGCATCAAAGGGAAGAGCAGATAACAGATGTGGCTTGGGAGCATTTGGAACTCAGTAACCATGCTGAGTGGGGGACACACACTTGGCCATGAGAAAGCCACTCATCTCCTAAGACAGTCTGAGGTACTTGGGAATACTGACCATCTGAAAAACATCCAGATATGAATGCTGCATGCTAGCTGCATTTGGAACAAAGTGTATTCCTGTCATCAGCATTCCTACTTTTCCAAGTTGCTGAACTTTTGTGGTGAGTGTGAAAGTCTTTCTGATGAACGTTCTCTAGAATCTTTGGTGGCTCTTGAGTTTTCATGCTAACAATGCAGTAGGGCATATTACAGTCCCACACAATTTAAAATTGCCTTTGATAATTAAGGTGCTTTTAAAAAAAAAGATAATTTAGCTACTGTCACATACACAAATATGAACACAGTCCCCTTCTCTTGGGATTTAACAGGCAACTAGCATTTGAAATAGTGCAAAACTATTTTCCATAATATTAGATGCGATGATCTTCAAAAATAAAATATGCTAATCCTCTTAAACTGCAAGTTGAAAATACAAGCTGCATGCAGTTATTTGTCGGGGATAGAGTCTGTCAGTGCTGCAGGCTTAAGTCATGGACTTAGAATGACATTTAAAAGATCTATACATATATGTGTGTATATATATATTTCTGTACTGCATATGTCATCTGACAATTTAACATAGGAGATGATGAGGCTTGACTTGCTGTCAGGCTTACAAACCAGCCAATATGCATCCAGTAAGGAAGTATTTTTTTAAAAAATCTGAAATAAATATGCAGCTGTGTAGGCTTGTGAGCAGGCCAGCTGATTTGAAATTCCCTGCTTTTTTCCCTACACTCTGCTCTTACAATGAACCTACACCTCAAGGCATTTAGAGGAGACAAAACATCTCAGAATGTTTCAGCACTTTAAAGATCTGTGTACTGGTTTGTTGCACAGAGAATTAAAGAGCCTTTGTTTCTAAAATTTACTTTGCGTTCACACCTGCTGTCAGGTAAGAAATGTGGTGTGATGTATATAATCAGATGAGATTTTTGCTAATTGGAGACATTTAGGTGGAACTGCAGACAAGAGATGCTTGCATTACAGATCCATAACCTGGTGATGATTTGAGATCATAATTTCCAAAGATCTTTCACCTTGGCAGCAAATTTCTTGACTCCCTGAATTACTGGAGGGGTTTGAGGCAGGGAGGACAGAGCCAAGTGGCTGTGTGGGTGCTGGCTGGAGTCAACCCAGCACAATTATCATTACTCAAATCCTGTCTAGAGAAGGGATTGCCACAGAAATGGGTATTTTGTCAGCATCACACAAGTGGGGATTATGTTGAAATATATCACTGTGACATTTTGAAATCTGAAAAATGCTTTAACATGCTCACATAACTGCACTTGGCAAAAATGCTAAACCTTTCCAAAACACTGCAAATATAAAGTAAGAAGTGAAAACTTTAGGTTTGGATATAAGAAGACTGTTTCATATGCAAAAGTAACTTCTTTGTTTTGTTTTGTGTGCTTTTTTGGTTTGTTTTTTTTTTTTTTTTTTTTTTTACATTGCAAAACTATGTTTCACATTCTACAAAATAAGTTACATCACACATGCTGTCAATGCTATATATGCAAATGAACAAAACCAGCACAGATGTTCGCACCTTGAATCAATTACATTGTTAGATTCTGGCACTGCTGCTGAACACTAGGACAGTAAAATTGAAGTTGATTCTCTAGAAGTACCAAAGCTACTGTGAAAGTAATGTAGACACTGGTGGGTTCATTTCTGTTCTCCATGTGAGAGTGCTTCATCTAGCATGTGCTAAGGGAAGAGTGAGAAAGCAGTGGCACAAAGAACACAAAGGATGTTAGCTGAGTATCTTTTTGAACAACTCTCAAGAAAAGAGAGGGTTCATCCCTCTTCTCTCCTATTTTCTCACTATCCTGTTGTAAGGGCAGCAACGTGGTGATTTACAGATTTTTCCATTTAAAAATCACATGGTAACTGTTCTAGAGGCTTCCCTCCATGCTCCGGTGGCCATGAGAGCACAGCAGCACACAGTGCTGGGCAGAGGTATCTGCAATTCCTCATAATATGCCAGGTCCAGCTGGAGCTGAATAGCCTCACCTCTGTACAGCACTCAGGTAGACTGGGAATGCTTTATTCTATGCCTAATCTTCACAATTTCCAAATTTTTGCATGGTCTTGCAAATTAGGAATCACAGGATGCCACTTATGAACAGGAATTCTTACAGGGCTTTGTTGCCCAGCCGGTCTCTGAGATTTTAGCATTATTTCAGCATCATGCCAAATCTTTGAATGTGGCCTAGTAAAAAAATGGTGTGCTACTAAAGCACCACTGCTCTGACCTGCCTTTCTGCTAAAACCATTATTTTTCCTCCTGAAGAAAACTTCACCCCTACAGAGGAAATGTAAATTACTGCTTTCTCCATGGCCATTCATTAAGTAATAACGCAAACCCAGTGAACATGCCTTAGTTAAATCCTCAATCTGGCATAGACCTGGTTCTCAGAGTGGGTGGCTGTAAATTTACAACCTGCTTCCCTCTCTCTTCCCTCTCCCCATCTATTTTAAGCAATGCTTTAACTGTTCTGCATTAACAGAATGATTTTTTCTTGAAATGTCACCTTATAGGCCATTTATGTCTTCAACAATTTTTACCAATAAACATTTTCTTTCTTTGTAGTATTTGTGAAACAGCTGTATTTCTTGATCTTCATAAAGACCACGACTTAATTACTTTTACTCCCTTAATCAGGTGGTAAGCCAGGTCTTTATTTTGAAGTTAAAGCACTCCCTCTGCTGCTCATTTTTTGAGATGCAGTTTTTACAGGTTAACAAAACTGAAAATATTTCAAATAATGTTTTGGAAGTCAACTTAAAAATTCAAATCATATACCCTTCTCCTAGACATAAAATATATGGCCAAAATGTATACATTAATATAATGAACTAAAACTTATCTATGCAAGTGATTATTCTGCCATCACTTACAAGGACAATTGAACTCCTGGAATCCTTAAATTCATTTGCACACAATTTATACCTATAAGAATAAAGCATATAATTACCTGCCTCCACTGCTTACGGCCTCTCCTCCTCTCTGATATGTTACTGAAATAGTTAAAGATAAAAAGAAGGAAAAAAATTTAAAAATCATACAGGAGTCCTTCAATAACAGCATTTACTTTGCCTTTGTTTCATTTTAGCTAAGACCATAATTATGCATTGTTTACACATTAATTCTGAGTCTCATTCTGCAAGCTACTGCTTCAAATCCAAGTTCAGACTTAATACTTGTGTTGCTTGATAACTGCTAGTCCGAGCCCCAACAGGGTTTTATATTTCAGTTCTGTTCTGAACACACACACACACACACGTATCACTTAAAGAAAGCAGGAAGCCATACATCAGGTTGAACTTATTCTTAACATAACTCTGCTGACTTCAGTGGACTTATTCTGTGGAAGAATTTAGGTCATATATTTATTTCATGAATGGCTGGATGTTAAAGCTTTGCTCTACCTTATTATTTTGGCAAGATTAAAGAGGTATCATGATTCTATAACAGACCTTACTTCCAATGTAAATAATGGCTCATTACAGCTGAAGCTACTGCAAAAACAAATGCTCTTTCTGACTGTTACTGCAGCACACCCAGGGAACTAGCACACTCTAGAAGTCCACAAAAGCTCCACATTTTTTAACATTTTACAACTGGATTTATAAATTCAACTAAATAATTTAAAAATTTAAATACATAAATCTTAGTTAAAAAAACAGTCTGGCAGAAAGAACACTTTCTAAATTAGAAGGAACAGTTTTTCTAGCATTTTAAAAGTATTCTCCATGAACAAAGTGGATGTCCACATGCATTTGTTTGTTGGTGTGGATTGCATATCCTTCACACAAAACAGTATCTTTGGGAAGTTAGTTTTTATGATGCAAATATCCAACAAGAAACAGTGCTATAAATTTTGCAGGTTTGCACTGGGTTTGGCAAAGGGTTAAGGAGACTGCCTCCCTGCAGATGCTGATTGATTCTATACTTTCCAGCTAGGAATGTGCTGAAAACAAGCAGTCAAGTTCTGCTCTTTAGAAGAACTCCAAACTGGGAGTCTGCAAGAGAGAGATAAATGCTGGCAGTGATTACAATAACAGGATTAAAATGTAGGATGCATTCCTACAGGTAAGTCTTTTACTGTAGGTAATGCTAAAGAGGGGAGCCAGGTTCCATTTAAAGTCAAAGCATGACTGAGATTCTGGATTGAAAAACAAGGATTTTTTTCTTTTAAGTGTTTTACATGTTTTATGCTTTTCCCAGTTTCTTCTTTAAAAATCTCGAGGCTATTTATTTTCCAGCTCTGACACATCTTAAGAAACCCTGATATTTTCTTTTAATGCTAAGAACCCATTGGAGAGAATAGATGTTAGCTTCCAACCTCTGCAGAATTTCAGGGGTGTGCCACAATGGAGATTACAACAGAAGCCCTCTGTTTAGCCAATTAAAGTAACAGCAAAATAATAAAGAGTTTGAATTATTCTCCAGCGAGGCACTCAAAGCTTACAGAAACATTGAGGGCCACTCTGGCTCATGCTGAACAGGAAGCAGAAGGTAAAAGGCTGAATTTAGAGAGCAGGCACCCTCCAGTTTGATGAACAGCACGTGGCTCAGACCAACCCAGCACAGCCAGGGCTGGGGGATGAGTGCAGGCACTGGGGTTGGCTTCCCCTGTGCTCCAGCCTGGAGGATGCAACTCAGCTGCTGCACAGAGGCCACATTAGCACAGTGCTGATTAGCACAGTGCTGATTAGGAGCTAACATTCCCTGGGAAACTGCGAGTGCAGAGCTGGGGTGGGTGGGTAGGTTTTACCCTGCCTGGATACACACACCCTGCAAGTCCCATAGGTCTCTTGTGAAAATGGAAGATTTTGAACAAAGGAGGAAGAAACAACCTGTCTGCTCACTCAGGCTGTAGCTAAAAGGAAAGAAGAATACTGATGGGTACAGAATGTGTTGGGTTTTATCTGCCATCCTTCATCTGAGGATGAGCTGCTCAGCTGCCAGACTGTAGGACCTGCTGTAGGTTTACAGGATGGAAAGGGTCTCATGGGCTTTGGTGGGACATGGTTCAGATTATGTCATACTTTGCATATTACTAAACAAAAAGTAATTTTAAACTCACACTGATTTTGAAATGCACCTATTTTTAAGCTGAACAGGATAATTATTTTAAAATTTCATAGCAAAACACCATTTAAGGCAGCAAGCAAAGAAACCTAACTGCTGTAACACTGTTTTTCTGTATCTTCCAAAGCAGACAACTCTGAGGTCACTGGATTAATGCAGATTCAGAGGAAAGGAAAGGAACAAATATTTCACCAGCTACAATCTCACTGAATCTCTTTCAAGTCAGCATCTGGGCTCTGTTATGTCATTTGTCCTCCACCAGAAGCACCTTTTGCACTCTGCATGTGGAAGGCCACACTACTCACTTGGAATATGCAGGAGGAGAGCCCAAGTTTTACAAACTGACAGGATCATGCTACAAAATGGCATGCTTGCATGGAATGCTGTGCTTTGAAATGGTACACACAAATAAAAAATATTGTCAGCCACAAAGCAAATGCACACTACTCAGAGAACAAATAATGATACCTGTCATTAATGACATTGTTTAAAGAAACTCCTTCAACAAACAGCTGGGCTGGTTGGTTATGTCAGAGAAAGAGAAATAGTACCACAAACACATGCTTAAGTAACAAAGAAGGGGGGAAAAGTGCAAATATATACCTGTTGGTGTGAAGGTAAAAGACGGGACTGAAAAATCAAAACAAAATACAAACTGGTTATTAAGCTGAAGAGAGAAAGGGAAACATACCACATTAGTATAAATCTAGCAGACAGCTGAACATAAACCAAATATATACAACTAACCCAGTGGTTCAATCACATTGATATAAAAATAAAACTGAAATTGCAATTCAGAAAGAAGATTGTCTCTGCAGGTACTATTCTGGAAAAAAAAAAAAAAAAGGCAAAAAAAGCAAAAAGCTTGGTATTCTATTGTGCTCCTGAGGGGTTGAGACTGTGGTTTAGCCTTTCAAATCCTTCTCAGTTTGGTATTTTAAGTTTTTTTTCTGACAATCCTAGCACAAACAAAACCCCCACACTATTAATCATTCTAGAATGCAGAATGACAAATTCCTTAACAAAGCCCTATCAAGGTCCTATTGAATCTTATCTGCAGTTCACTAAGTAAATGCTCATTACACTGAACTAATAGGCATGCTTAAGTATTCAGAAAGGAAATAATAATCAGAAAAAGGAACAAAGAGAACTGCTGTTTTACTGCCTCTGAATCAAGAATGGCACCAACTCTCACTGCAATGAAGACACTAAAATCTACTGCAGCAATTAATTTTTGTTTCCAGAGATGAGACTGTTATACAGAGTAATTATCTTTTTTAAATAAGTACCAAAAATGAAAAACCTCCCTAGCTGTAACACCTTTCTACCTTCCAACCCTTGGCTTTAAGAGGGAAAGGTTAACAACAGAACAATGACACTGCTTGACAATCTTCTTTCTCACAGCTACTATAAATCCTCTTTGGATCAATAGGGACTCTAATCCAAATACAGAGCACCAGCATCTGCTCTTCCTATTAGCACATGCTCCCCCTCCTGTTGACAAGACAGTATCGTTTTCCTCTCACTGATGGCAGAACAAGACTAACATTGCCCTTTCTGATCTAATGACATCGAAAGGTAACAGAAACAATCAAATATTCACTAAAAACAGCCTGGAGACAGAAGGTGATCAGCAAAGCCAGAACAGAAAGAAAAGGTTCTGGCTAAGCGAGCAACTTCTTAATCTTATTTTTTTTGAGAACTCTCAAGTTTGTGGGGAGTGCAGTGTGTCTTGTTGTAGTTTAGGACATGCTGTAGGTTTAACCCCTTTTTACCAAGCCAATTTATTTCCAGGGATATGACACTAAGAAAAAAAAAAAAAAAATGGAGTATTTGGAGTATTTGGACATTTTAGGCTCCCTTTGTAGCAAAGCTTTTTTCCATAGTATTTTCTTTGAGCTAGGCCTTTTCACATAGTTAGGTTTAATTTAGTTACATTCAAAATATAGAACCATAGTAACAAGCTTTCATTAAAATAGAACAGGCATTTAAACCTGAGCTTGATTCCAAAGAGAATCAAGAACCTCAAAATAATTTGCAATCACAGGGACATGAGAAATATCTTAAGCTACTGTCTCATTACTTTTCTGTGAGCTAAGTACTAAACCTAGTTTTGTTTCTTAAGGAACTGAGGAGGTTCAACTGAAAGAAATCCTATTGCTACCACATGAAAGAATGACTTAATTCTTAGAGCTTCTATTAATAATCTCTTCTGAGAGTGTAAGACTGCTAGTACAGTATGTACATGTGGGAGTAGTGAAGTATTTTAACAGATGACAGGCCTGAAGCTAAATATAAAAATAAATAAATGCAAGACTGAAGAAAGTTTGGGCTTGCAGTGATGACTTGATGAACTGCAGAGTGGCAAACTACTTTGCAATTCATATTTCACTAAAGATAGGTTTTGTCTTTGAAGAATACTTGATACCAGAGATACATACCCTACTTTTCTGTACACTTTCATTTAAACTCCCCCCAAATTACACAAAAGATATTTTTACAGATATTGAAAAACACAGCTGTTTTGAACAATAGCTGATGTCACTGAAGTAACCATTTTTAAGGACAAATTGTATGCCTTTTGCTTAATCATAGGTACTGGTGAAAGCACAGTGATGTTAGTGTGATAGAGCTGTAGAAAGGCAGTGTGGCAGCATGCTATTAGTAAAACAAAACAGCGCAGGCCAGTGCAGCACTACGTGGGGGGCTGTCCTGCCCTAAATCCCAGCAGAACACAATCAAGGGTGCAATTCCTTCCCAATTCCCTTGGCTGCAACTCCACTGTGCCTGGAGCCCACAGTGAGCACTGGTCCCTCAATAGCACAGAGGACATCCCAGCTCTGCAACACTCCGGATGTATTTCTTTCTTCCACTCACTCATTTGCTATTTTTAGCACTGCTTCTTTCACACAGCAACGTATTGCTGCTGTTTAAAACCATTTGTGTTTGATTTGCCTGTCTTGCCCATAACACATTCATTCTTGGGGACTAAAGAATGTAATCTCATGACACCTTCCATGCATGAAGATGTGTCCATCTTTTAAACCTTGCCCTGTCTTCTGATTGCTAAATGTCAAATACAATCCCTCTAGCTCTTCAAAAGTAGGACCTACCATTTTCTGATTAATTCCATAATTTATGGTTTTGACTCTACAAGTACCTATGAGGTACTGCTTTGAGATGTAATGACCTGTAACTCATTGAATTCAGCTTTAGTTTCCAGGCTTAACCTGGAAATTATTTGATCTGGAGGGGTCAAGTTTTTATTGCAGAAGATCTTCCAGGTAGAGATTTTAGTTTTGTTTGTCAGAGACTATACTGCAAAGCACTGCTTGACCACTGAAAATGTGATGCATAAGAAGTATCAGTAACAAGAAATAACATGAAAATGAGCAGTGCTTTAGGTCAGCCCCACTGCTGCCATTCTGACTAAACACAGATGCAGATGGGATAGCCCCAGAACTCAGTCCCAGCCAAGGGTCTCACAACAGCATTTGTGAAAAGAGTCTTGGAAAGCAGACTGACCATTGTGCTTTTGCAAACAGCCACGCTTCCCCCAGAACAGGAGAAATTCAAGTACCCACACCCGAAGTGTTACTGCAATGTACACCACTGTTAGCACTCCCAGCAGCAGCAAAGCACTGGACGGGGGGACAAGGAGCTGCCATCTACTCCAGATGGCTCCTTTCAGATGATACAGTGGCAGAAAGCAAGGGCATATTGGAAGCTCCCAGCCTTAAACCCATCTTTATATTTCTCATTTGTAGGAATATCTTTATGGAAAGCTACTCCTGGCATTCAGCTCAAGACTTATGCTCTAAAACCAGACTTAGCACGTTATGTAAATATTGCTTTTCTCTGCACTGGATCCTGACCCACACTTCATAAAAATACTGAAGCAAGCTGATAATTCCTTATTTGAACCTGAGAAGAACAAGAGACTGATGACAAAATACATAGGCAGCAAACAGGCATTCAGCAGCCTGTTTGCTATCCTGTTTCAGACTGAAATAGATAATAGGGCACCTTTTCTGATACCAGCATAAGTACTCGTGAGTCCATTCCTCTTCTTCCTGTGGCGATACAACCAGATGCTGAAGACCATGAGGATAATCCAACAGGCTGCACCAATTCCAGCAATAAAGGCAGGTTGCTTTACTACATCAGAAATCTGCTGGGCTAAACTGACTTGATCTTCTGAAGACACAGGGTTTCCATGAGAATCTGAAACAGAGACAACCATAACAGCCAATTAATTTGAATGAACAACTATAAAAGGCAGCATGAAAAGAGAGACTGACATAATTGCAGTCCAGTTTCTCAAAGTAAAATCCTTAAGACTACTCTTCAAAATCTCACTTCTACAGGTCTAGAAAAAAGTGGTTTGTTTTCTGTAAAAGACAGGCACCTCCAGTATCAGTGACTTTTATTTGCTTAAAAAAGTTGCTAAAATCAGGCTACTAAGTATACAAATGGAAAGGCTCCTAAATAACAAACTTGTGGACTGCTATTTTTATTTCTTTCATTTAAAAAAGCAACATAAGCTTCAGAAAATTATTCAGAAAAGCAGCAAAAACACACCAAGTGAAAAAAAGCTCTAGTATGAAACATGAGTAGCAATGTGAATGGGTACAAGTCAGCTCCCCAAACATCCACTCTCAGAACTGACAATCAGTTACAAATTTAAACTACGTTCACATTAAGTCAGTATTGAGGAAGATATTTTAATGTAGCAGTTCTTGACAGATTACTGAAATCTTGTATTACACAGTCTAATGTACTGCTTGCACTCTCTCAGTCTCTCATTTTGACCTCAATTAAAAATAACACTGATTATTTAAAAGGATGTAGAAAAGTAAAACTACAAAGTAACCAATCCTGCCCCCTTAAATACAGATGAAAAAGCTAAAGGATAACTAAAAAAATATTTATTAATTGCTAAAACCAGCCAAGGAGTCTCATTAGTAATGAACAAGCAGTACTTTCCAAAACCAGTTTAGCCTTAAACACCCACATTAAAATAAAGAACATGTATTTTTCTACAGACTATTAATTTATTTTTTTTTAAAGAGACAGCACCTTTAAGAATTGGTCTTTTCTGCTCTTTCTGTATTGAACTTTAGCAGGAACCTTTTGGGAACAGCA
Source organism: Taeniopygia guttata (assembly GCF_048771995.1). Lineage (NCBI taxonomy): Eukaryota > Metazoa > Chordata > Aves > Passeriformes > Estrildidae > Taeniopygia > Taeniopygia guttata. Next base: position 10,468,256 of record NC_133024.1, read on the forward strand.
GCAAGAAGATCCAATTAGTGACTGAGCTTTCTGACTGAAGTGAAGCAACTCAAAGCCAAAATACTGCCTTCCTGATGCTTTACCACCACAGTGAGTGCTCACTGGAAATTTCATTACTGCACAGGACATGGGCAAGAATTCAGAGCCTTTACTCAGAGCGGATATTGCTTTACACATTCCACAGCTTGGTCTTTGAAATACCCACTTTTACTCTTGTATAAATCCATGAGATTCTTGCTTTATACTATTGGTAGGGCCATCAAATTCAGACCAAGATATTAATGTTTTAAGGAGAAAGGTGCTGTTATTAATTCTATTAATATGAGCTATATAAGATTGTAAAACCTGTTTGGTTAAAACCAGTATCTTTTCCTTATGAAGTAAGCAGTGAATAGAATTATTTTTTTTATTATGGCAACTTGCATTATGCCAAAATAAGAAACTGCAATACAAACAAGAGATGGAATCACAAGAAATTATTTCCTCTGGAAAAGGATACCTTTTTGAATGGAAAAGGTTAAATTAACAGCAGCTTCTCCCAGTGAAGCATTCCAGATTCCAGTTTTTGTAACCTTGAAGTCAAATACCTATTTTGCTGAGAAATCACCCCCGCCTTTGACTGCTACCTTATTGGAAATTTTATTTCGTATTTCAGCTCTCCTTATCTTCTGTGATCCTAAGTGCACTGCCTAGCCTGAAAGTTCAGCAGGCAGACTCATTCTTTTCTTACTAATACACTCTTTGTGTCTGCTGGGTTTATAGATTTCACGCCTATTTGTGCAAGGTTAAGATGGGTTGCTTCAAATTTTATGGAGACAGCCAAGTGAAGTTCCACACAAGTGGCCAGATGGGCTTAAATGTATAAAGTACACTGTGACCAATGAATTAAAGCTGTCATCTCATCTTTTGTCTCTCTGCAGCTGAGGCCATATTAAGATATGAAAACTTGCATTGTCAGTCTCCTTTTCAAAATGAGCAATTTCTGTGTTTTTAAACTGCTACAATCCCTTATATAACTTAATGGAATTGAATGAAACATTTATGGAGAGCCTCTGGTCCTGAATAAATAAGAGTGATAAATACTTTTTTGTCATCCTTAAAATGGATTTTTTAAAACAGTAAATCTAGGAGAAAAAAATAATCACAAACTCAAAAACCAAATAAGAATGTTTTCTAAATATGTCACCAATTCAGTTACACAGAAACACAGTACTTTTATACATAAATAGTTTGCATTGCTCAGTCAACATGTATCTGATTATGATAAAATCCTGAAGAATCTTTGATTGTTTATTATACTAATTTTAAATTAACACTAATTTAATGCTATTATTTTCTTTGCAAGCATAAGACCAGCATAATAATGAACTTTCTTTTAAGAAATTAGGCCTCTGGGTGGGCTGTTAGAGCCATTACATTAGCTGTTATATACCAATGCATATGGGAAAGAGAAAAATGCATCTATGTTCACATATAGTCCAATAAACAGCATAGGAGGAGATGGAAGGTCTTTCACATTTGACTACATCCTACTCCTCTTGTAATTCAAAAGTAGAAGCTAAATATAAAGGAAATGAAATTTAGTGATGCCCTCATCACTAAAAGCTTCCAGGAACATTATCTTGGAAGCCTTTCTTTCAGAAGGGCATCTTCCCTCTCCCTAATAGCCCAGTGAGATCCTGAATGATCAGTCTTGGAAATAACTCTTGAACTAAATAAAAAAAACCCTACTTTTTCTTCATCCCAGGAAATTTCTGGAACTTTGATTGATATATAAATGCTTCATAATGAACATTCCTGTTCCTGCTTGCACTCCTCAGGGAGATGTGCCAAAACAATAAGGGAACATAAACATTCTATGGCAAAGTGCTTCCTACTGCCAGAGCAGCAGCCCCAGCATTTAATGTACTTGGAAATGCCTCCGAGTTGTTGGAGCGGGCTGATCCCACAGCTCCCTGAAACCAGCATATTATCACAGTGACTCATCCCTTCTTCTACCCTGAGATAAGAGCTTTCTTTTTAATCACAGATAATGTTGCTATGGCTATTGCTCACAAGCTACTCAATTTGAATGTCTTGAAGCTCCAAGTTTCGAACTTCAATGAAAACTAATTAGAATTTACATAGAGAAGAACTGGAACCTCTAATACTCTAATGTTAAATATTCATATAAATAATAATAATGTGAGAGCTAACATTTAAGTTGCTAAATGATAAATATTAATATCCATTTATGACTGGAATGCCAAAGATTCAAAAAAGACAGGGAATTCCAGGTGCACAAGCAACATAACTTTGCCTTGTAGAAGTATAACCTATGGAATGGTACTTTTCCCTATGTATGTCTCATTCAGTATACAAAATGTAGAAACACCGAGTAGGAATATCTAAACAGTGGTGACATTTGTTAATTCTGGCAATTAAAAACTTGCAAAAAATATGAAACTTGTAACATGTTGTTTGAGTGTTATCTCAAACATATGCGCCTGATGCAATATGAAAATTATTTGGTGAAATATTACCAAGGTAAGAATATGCTGTTTTGTCTCCTTTCTAGATGTATGTTTCCAAAACTAATAAAATATCAATTGCACACTTTAATCTTGCAACATATGCCTTGAGGTGACAGCACCAAACTGATTTGGAAAGGTTTAGTGTGAGGGGTAAAAATAAAGATTACTTTCTTAAGTTGTTCGCAGGCCACAAACAAAAATATCAACAAAAAATCCCTTACAACTATCACACTCAAAGTACCTTAAGGGCTGACAGAATAATATCCTGAAGGAATGCTAGGTAGTTCACAAATCCTATCTCCTAAATGAAGCAATTAGAATAATAAAGATTCAATGAGACTTTCCTGTGTTTAGTACACTTGAGACATCCACTGGTTGAATACTACATTCAACATTTACAGTAATTGTGCAGACATCTCTTAAGAAATAAGTGCATACCACATATTCACACAAATCATGTGTTTAAGGGTAACATGAACTGCAGTTGTGGGGCTTCTAAGCGCTGGTACCAGATACAAAATACATCACAACATGTTCCAATGTCACCACTTACCTGTCAACAAGCATAGGCAATGCTGCCAAGCTACCACAGGCAGTATCCCATCACTCTGCAAAAGCTAGGCTACAGAGCAGCAAATCATTGTTTGCCAATTCTCATCTTTCTGTGCAGAGCATTTCTGTAAACAATGTCTTTAAGTTACATGTTGTGACAAGGAAATAAAAGGGTCGATTGAAATTCTGTGATTTTGATTCTCCACAGCACATTGTTATAGGCATAATATAGTGAGCTGTGGCTAGGTCACATGAATTTTTTTTTCCTTAACAGGAAAACTTCTGCAGTCGTTTTTTATATAAAATTTACTTTCCTTTAAAACAAATAAACAAACCTTTTTTTTCAGTGTGGAATTCTACAGAAAGCATTAAAAGGCCATTCAAAAACCAAGATGCAAATCCAGAAGCTTCATGCAGGGTGTTTTAAGGAGACACATAATTTTTCTGTTGATCTCAAGATTTTATGAATAACAAGCAAGTTATTTCGTTGGCTTGTCCCTGGTGGCACGGGAAGTCTGGGGTACCACAGCTCAGTGAGCTGCTTCATGTCAGCAGAGACGTGGAAAATGAAAGAGCTTCGAGATTACAATTTGTACCTGTCTTTGTAACAGGTTAAGTGCGTGCACAAGGTCATTTATCACAGCTCAGCTGATGCATGGGACTGCGACTGCACGCCTCAGCTCCCGGGGAATCCAACGTCTCCTGTCCTCCCCTCTCCTTCTGCAAGGCAGTCCCGCAAAGGTGAAGCTTCCTCCTGTCACACACCCAGCTGAGACTCTGCCCAGGCACATCCCTGAGTCACAAACCTGGGAGCATCCCTCACAGCACACAGGCTCAAAGAAGAGACCCAGCCACAGCCCAGTCTCAGGTTTTTATACAAAAAACACATTATAAAGAGATAGACATTGGATTTTAATGAAAAGTTCTTATTTAAAAAGTGAACCTCAGAATCACACAGCATATTCTGTTTTCACATGTGGAATTCCTATTTATATATTTTTTTTTAAGTGAAGGATTGCACTAATTTAGGTACCAGGAAAAGATTTCCTGAAGGAATATCTGGGAGCAGGGTCACAAATACAGAAACTTGAAGCTGCCACACAATTCTTAGAGCACATACATATAGCTTCCCAGGACTGAGCATCTTAGTCCTCTTTCCTCCCCCTCCCTGGCCTCCCTCCCTCTCTCATGTAATGTAATTTATTGCTGGTGAAAAGTGCCAATTGATGACATCAACAAATTAATTTTCTCTCTTCAGAAGGCTGCCCAGAAAACTCTGCTCCACCCCCACACTGGGAGCACTTCTAAGAACTAGGAATCCAATTGCTTGAGGGGGCTGGAGGAGAACTTGCATCACAGGGCAGAGTTGAATAATCTGCAGCCATTCTTTTACCTGGATGATTTAGGTTGATCTGTGCTATCAAAGAGTGCAAACTCTTTAATTTAAGCACTAATTTTCAGCAGCCTCCCGCAGTTGCTGAAAGGTCTGTGGCACCATCTAGATATTTCATCGTTCTGCTTCTTGTGGCATGGATCTCCACAGGACTCCTGTCTCCACATCTTTGCCATGTAACAACCAAATTATGGGATTTACTACAGTACACCTAGATTTGGCTATGCCACTTAATTAGAGGCAAGCAGTGAAAGCACACTCCAGCCATGGGGAAATATGTGTATTCTACCAGACTTGCACATCTGAACACCTTTCAAGGTGTGGGATCACTTCTTGTTTCCTAACATAGTAACAAGAAAGGCCAGGGACCCAGAAGTGGGCAAAAACCTTACCCTGACAGTCTCATTTGTTTCTTTTTCCACTTAACAAACCTCAATGTGATTAACTTCAATTATAAAATTCACTTTCATTTAGATTGCTTATCATCAGACAAAAGGGGGAAAAAAAAAGTGGTTGTGGAGTCCTTGGCTTTGAAGATTGGAGGTTCTCCTCATAAATCTCACTAATGCAGAATTTTCAAAATCTAAGCTATATAGATTAAGCTTGATTTTGACTGGCTGTAGAAACCTGTGAATGGTAGCTGGCTGTAGGGAGGAACAATCCAACAAGTAACTATAGGGTTCTTCTGTAATAATTCCACATTAGTGGAATATCATACAATCTGTGTGCAATTTTATTGTAAAATCTCCATCAATATAATTGGGAATCATATACCTGTCTAATTTAAGTAAGCTAAAGATGGCCTTCCTTTTAATACCTAAGAAAATGTACAAGTCATTTTCCATATTAGTTGCTCTGTCTTGTTTTCACATGCTCTTAATTACAGATTTTTAAATACAAGTGAAATAAGAAGGTAGATCTACTAATGATACAGAGACAGACAGGACATAAAGTCCAAAACAACATGCTGAGCTTGCTTTCATAATTATACACTGTAATGATAAGGTATTTGGCTCCAGGCATACTATAGAGCAGCATATGACTATACTTAAAGCTACTTTAAATAATCTTCAGCTAACCAATAGCTGAAAGTTGCATTTTTCCCAGAAACATCCAGGAGCAATATCCCTGGTCAACATTTATGACAGTGATGTTTGGTGCAAATGAGATTAGAAGATCAAATTTTAGTAAATCATTTGTGTACATTTTTTTGCCCGTACTCGCTTTCCCACATAGTTGATATTTATTGTGCCTAATTTTAGGATGCTTGTTTTTTTGCTTCAATAATGATAACATCTGTTCCAAGACAAATTACATCCTTAAAGTGGATCAAGACTTAGTGATTCATAAGTGTTTTTAAGGGTGAAATTTCACTTTGAAAAGTCAACAACTAAAAAGCACTGCTGAACTGGGAGATTTAAAAACACCCCTGTGTTGTTTTAATCACACCTTTAGAATGCAGTTCTGAGGCAAGTTTAAAACCAGAAATGCCAAATCCTGCTATTCTTGAGATCAGGTAACACTATCTATTTCACTTGTCTTGAAAGTATTTCTGGTGCCATAAAAGACGAAAGCAAACAAACAGAAATCACCCAAACCAAGAGGCAGGGTCACCAGGAAGCTTACCTAACTGGATAAACTGGGGATCACTTTTCACTCCAGGTCCTGCCCCAGTGCTTGCAGCCACTTCCACGCTGTATCGGATGCCGGGCACCAGGGAGGGGATGACCACGGAGAAGGTGGTGCCATCCACCGTCTTGTTGATGTGGTACCGGCTTTCGTTGCCGAGGCACCAAACCTGCGGGGAAGCAAAGGCATGGCACATGTAACGTGCAAAACTCAGCTCTGAAGGGTAAGAAGAAGGCAAGTTGATGCATTCTTTCCTTCTGGATGAAGAAATTTACACTTTGTCACTGTTCTAACATCTGAAGTTGTGGATTGCTGTCCTAGGCCCTCTACGAATACTTAAAGGACACTTCTTGTTCCAAAGAGCTGCTCCAACGGCTACCATTATTTGATGAGTTTATCACAATTCATTTAGAGCTCAACAAGTGCTAATGAAACTACAAGCACAGGAGGAATGAGGGAAGCCCCACAGCCAAGAACTATTCACATAAACAACAAAGTAAGAGCATTCAGTTAAATGAATTTGCAATTCTCTTCTTCAGGAATTATGTCACTCAAGTGCTCAAGTCTTTCATCACATGACATCTTAAGAGAACTGATGTCATGATGGAATCCAAATGGTTTTGGTTTTATTTTTTTTCCTAGATGGCAGCAAGGGACAAATATTGAGTGATATGCTGTCTTCTAATTGAGACAACAGCGGGATATCAGATCTCATTTTTTGGTTGAGACCAAGATACAGGTCTAGTGACTTCAAATCACAATTTCATATATTACATCAGTGACATTAAATGGCTGGGAGAATCAATATGATGAGATATCTGTATCTCCTTAGGCCTGAACCACTGATGTGGCAAGTGCTTTTAGGAGGATGGTTGAACTCCCAACTGCTATTCAAGGTGAAGCAGCAGCTAATCTACATCTGCTAAAAAAAATCATGAAGCTGTGCCTATTTCCTTTTTGTGCCTTTCCCACAAATGTATTGCTCTACAAAGAACATTTATTCAGAAAGTTAAATTACTTAAATTCAATACTTTATCTGTAAAGAAGCAAACTTGGCTGAGAACAGCAGCGTATCAGAACCTGGGCCGATGGTACATGGAAGGGAAGATTTTGCTTTCAACACATGGAGCTCCTAAAAGATTTAGTACCCAGATAGCTGCTTTAAATCCCTCGTGCCATTCAGCTGCTGTGGAGACTGCCAGGTGAGGGGGATAGACTTTCCATGTAGAACAATTGCTACAGCCCCTTCTGTACAACCCTTTCTGCCTGGACACTGGAAATTTTATCTCACCTTCAGGACATTAAAAAGACCCTTTTTCCTCCTCTGGATACCACGGATTGCATCTAGGCTAGTGGGACAATGTGAGGATGTGAAAAGCATTTTAAGTTCCTTTGAAATCTAATCCCAGCACAGGATATGTGTAAGTGCTGCTGCAGAGCAGGTCAGAGCACACGAAGAGAATTTCCTTTTTGTGTTCTGATACTACATAGAGACTGTTTCAATCAGAGCTAGGGGTAAAACTATTACTTATACTGCTCTTGAATCCTAAAGGATAGGCATAAAAACACTCTTATATAAATAACTTAATTAAGTGAGGAACAAAATACTTAAATCTGCTTTGGACTTGAGTCATTTTTACAGAAATTATTACTGCTACCTTGTAAAATGGTGCATGTGCAAACAATGAAACACATTTATTATGTACTTCTAATTATGAATTACTAATTCAGAAAAAAAGAAGCTTTTGTTCTTAGGTGCTCAAGTACACGGAGAAGTGCATGAAATGAGAATGTCAGGTCAAACATCAAGCTGTTCTGTACTTGCCATCCTACATTTGACTGTATACATAAACAGGCAAGTGAACGTGAACCTTTAGAATGTTATAAAAGAAGAATGAATTCACATTGTAACAGACACATAAGTGAAGAGAGAATTAGTATAACAAGAGAATTTCTAACTTTGTGTTGGGGAAGGAGAAAATTACTTATGCTGTGAATCTGAATTTCTGGGGTTTTGTGTATGCTACTGACAATTCTTCAATTAAGATAGTATCCTTCTTTCTATTTATTTTATCCTTTAATTAAAGTAGGTACGCTCTTTCCTTTGATCTGAGTTGTTGAGAAAATAATTAACTTCCCCACATATGCATACCTTTTTTTTAATTTTCTGAAAGAAAACAGAAGATAGAAAAACAAAAAGGGAAGAAAAAGGAGAAAATTTCACAAGACTTCTATTTGAATTTTTTTTCTTGTTATTAGTTCTTAATCTGAAATCAGCAGTTCTGAACATCTGTAGTTTTTTTGACAAAACAAATAATTACATATAGCAACTTAAGTAGGAATGGCATATATATTTTCATAGATTATTTTTTTTATGTCTGTTTTCTGTCCATGGTGAAAAGCACAAATGAAAACAATGGCATCAATGCAACAAATAAAGATGCAAAATGTGCCCCTGTGCCGTCTACTGCTACATAAGCACTACAGTGTGATTGCTCAAGCACCTGGTAGCCTGTCACCTCAAAATCCTGGGAGGTGGGGTAGGGATTATATCTACTCAGAAATGTGAATTTCCTGACTTTTATCATTGTGTCATTGCAACCTTAACATTCCTCTGATGCAGTTTCTTGCTGTAAATAATTCTCAAGGTCTGGCTTTAAATAAAATAACTTCACAAGTATTTTTTCCAATTAGATTGTATTATATGTCCAAAACTAGGCCATAAACAGATTTTATTTTACCAGCTGACCAGGTTCTGAAAAGGATTTTATTATTCTAAATTGACCATGAAGGTTAAAATCTCTTCCCTTTCCCATTTTTACTGAGAAGAAAAGAAAATCAGAATGAGTTTTGATGGCTAGGAATATAGGTTTATAGCACTGTGTTTAAACCTGAAAAATAGCCAAGACATTTGCATTTAAAAGATTTTCTCAATAATGTGCATTTGCAGGGGGCTAACACCAAAGTTCCTGCCCTTTCATGGCTATGAAGCTTACTTGATATCTACATTTAAAACATCTCTAGCTTGCTTAGGAAAAATAAACTTCATTTACTTTGCTATGCAAATTATCACCAAAAAATTTGAACTGCAAATACAGTCTGTGTTCATAAATTAATAACAAAAAATAAATATTTTTAATGTACTTTCAATTTGTTAAAAATTAAATAACATAATGAGAACTGTGTTTGGAAGAAAAGAAAAATTTTCTATGCACTAATAGATTTATTATCATAGAAGAACATTCTTTCCTTGGAAGTTTTGCATTTGTTTTAACTAGTCAGTTATGCATAATTTACTTAGATCTTAACACTGTTAATTATTATCCCTGAGCTGTTCAACTCATTAAAGCCTGTTTATATTTACTACCTTGGCCAGTCTCTTAGAGTCACAAAGTGCTTCTCAAACAGGTATGATTCCCTCTCTCCTTGTGTGTGCGCTTCCCAGGTCATAATGAAGGCAAGGCAGGAGCTGTTTTAATTAAGAGTGTTGACCCTTTGCTTTGATTTATGGAGGCTGTTTTAATTGCCTGACACCACCTAGGCAGAATCACTGAACGTGGAGTTTGACTCACAGCAGTGACTTTCTCTCCCATTTTCTCTGTGTAACCAGAAGATGGAGCCAAGCATCCATGAACAGCCCTTCCCTCACTACTTGGCCAGGCTCCCTCTGCCAGGAGGGATACCTTGCCAGCATACCTTGTATTCTTGCACCATCCCATTCTGGTTGTCCTCAGGGGGTGGCTGCCAGGTGACCACGATTGCTGTCCCGTTCCCATCGTTCTTGGTTACTGACACACTCTGAGGTGGAGCGCTCGGAGCTGTTTGTTCGGAAAGAAGGGTTGAATGGTTATGTCTGTCACACCCACAAGCCAGCTTGTTCAAGCAGGAGAGGCTTTCTGGGCTCTACACATGAAATCTTTTGTGCCTCACCCTTCACTGAGGGCAGTTTGTGCCCACAAGACAAAGTGATACAGAAGGAAAATGTATGACCCAACAAGCAGGCTCTGAGTTCTGCTGTAGTTTTGCTGTGCAGGCCAGGAAAAGTAATGCTCCAAATTGTACTCTCAGATATCCATTACCTGCATGTCACAGTTCTGGGCACTCAGTTTCTCACTGGTCTCAAATCATCTCACCCAGGATCAACAGGTTTGAAAAATAAATCCTATATAGTCTCCAGTCTAAATCTCAGTTCTTCTAGTGTGTGAAAAATAATAAGTAATAAAAACTTATTAAAATCTGGACAGAGTGTGTTAGTATTAACATATTTATAATAATAATTTATGTTTTGAATTTGAAATTTTTCTAAAAGGTGGAGGCTTAGCTGATGCTTAGGATGAATGCATCTATGCACACCTTTTCAACCACGTGCAGCAATACACTGGAGCTACACAGCATTTCTAATGGGGGAAGAAGATAGAAAAGGAAAGGTTGCATATCCTAGCAGAAGCACCAAAATCCCTCTTCAGAGGCACTGGCCACCTTGCATACTTATCATGCCTGTGCAGCAACAAAAGAAGAGCTTTATGAACCTTGTCTTTTTAGCACATGTATGAGATGGAAATACATAATTTAGTCCACTATCTGTTGCCCTCATTCATCTTTCCATTTTGTCTCACTGATTGATCCACATATAAAAGCCTTCTAAAAACCGTGGTTTTCATTCCCCCAGCTTACACTGCTTTGATGATTTCTGTGGTGTCTGCTATCTACTCAAGATAGTGATTAGCAAGTGCTTCAATATGACAGAAGTCACTTGTGACCAGCCCATGAACTCAGCAGGGAGGATTGCACACACTGAGGGGAAGATAAAAAAGCGCATTTCTCATTGTGTGTTGGAGGGGATTTTTGCACATCCCTCTCTCTCTGTCTCTCATGCCTGGCTCAGAATATTTACTTCTGTGTCACCAAACAATTCACATAATGATCAGTCTCCTCTGCCACAGATTGCTGCTCTCAAACAGCATGCACTTCAAACAAGATCAAATAATGAACATATCAGAGGAAAGCCGGCCAGGCTGCTACTTGAAAAAAGAAAGATGAAGACGAGTCTAGCTCCTACTTGCCTTCTTCCAGGGTCTTTGCAAATTTCACTTCACTATCTGCTCCCTGAAACTCATTAAAGAAAGGGCGGGCCTTGATTTCGTAGTTTACGCCTTTCTTCAGCTCCGGAATGATAACGCTGTTTTTGGTGGGAGTCCTCACTTCAAAGATCAACCACTCTGATTCTCCGTAAGATGCTGGTGTAGGCCGGTACAGAATTTTATATCCTTGAATATATTGGGATTGCTGGTCCACCTGGCAAGACAGAAGAGCACAGAACACATCCATAAACAGACAGGTACCAGGGGTGATGCCCATGACACCGTGCACGGCCCCTGGCCTATCCCTCGTGTTACTCAAAGTAAACACCACTGCCAAAGCAATAAAGGCTCCTTACATTAGAGCAAATTACAGGTCTGACTCACAAGTGCATTAATCTCTTTGATGCTGGTAGAACTGTGCTGGTTTCCCTGGATTTAGGAAGGTATTAAAGGAGGATAACAAAGTTGTATAATATGCCCCACCTCTGTGACATGAACAGTCTTTGCATCCATGGAGCAAAAGAGCTTGGCACAGGTCAGACTGCTGCCCACCCGAATTGCAGGGCAGGGCTGGACACATGGGGAAAGGGAGATCTACAGTGCCACGGCTCAGGGTGATGAATATGGAGATCAAAGAGAGAGACTGTCAACTCTCCTGAGGTGTGGAAACTTCCCAAAACCTGTGAAATGAGCAACGCTTCCTGCCTGCTCCTTTTTGGAGAAAGCAAATTGAGAGGGTGGCCAGCTGGCACTGTGGCTGTCAAAGGGCAGATCTCTCCAAAAACTTCCCCCCATGTCCACCCACTCAGTGGGAGCCCCTCTGCTAGAAGGAAAGGCCCAAGCTGCAAGAGGGAACATAAAACTCAGTATGGTAACATAGGGGAGACTTGGAAAAGCAGATCAAGCTGATGCTCAGTGGTCCTGAGTGCTTTCAAACTAAGTCAGTTTTATACTAAATGCATGAAGAAAGAGATCTGAGTGTAATTAAGGGCAGATCCAATATGTTTGGCTATAGCTGAAACAGAAAGCTACCTTCTACAACAGATCTTTCGTGGAGCATTCACTATCTTTTTAACTGCTGGTTTCAATTTCTGATGAATAAGGAAGGCCAATAACAACCACAATGAAATTTTTAAAGTGCATCAGATTTTCCTGTTTGCAAAAATCTCATACAATGATATAATAAAACTGTGTGCTTGCAATTTTAATCCAAAGAGCAACACATTTCATTTTTAATAATCACATAAAGAATGCATGTGCTAGCTAAAACTGAGGTAATGCTTATTTTTGAAATTGCAGAGAAGCCACAGGCCACCCAAGAGACTGACAAAAGCTGCCTGTCTGGAAAAGGTTGCTCTGTAAGTAAAGGTCAAACAAAATTTGCTAGGAACCTCAAAGATGTTTTAATGTATTAGTTAAAACAGGAGATTGCCTGCTGCAGGTGGCTGTACTGCAGGTGAGAGTGTAATTACTGTGCAACACAGCTACAGCTCTTCTACAAAGTCACAATGCCTTTTGTTCCTGTTCAAAATATTCTGCTATGCCATAGCAGGAGCTACAGCCCATGCTGTCCCACACTATCCCTGTCAATATATTGGAATGTTCAGATGGAAGTCCCACAAAGACCTCAAGGCTCACTCCTTACGGTTTTATTTCTGTACATGATATAATTATATCCACAACATTTTCTTAATTCTGCATTCCATTTTAAAACTGATTGTTGAGTTACATTCCTCACTCCGAGTTTCTCTGCTATGTCCTCCATGTGGCCAACCTCCTGCTTTCCTGCTGCCAGAGCAATACCAATGTGACACTGCCTTTTTTACCTCTTCTCCCTGCACCATGTGTACTCAGGGCACCACAGGAAAGGACAGGTTCAGATGAAGGCAATCTGATTTGGGTGAGCTTGTCAGTGTGTCTGTAAGAGGGAGGTAACACTTTCAAACAGAATTATGCAGTATTTCTCTCTACAGGGGACTGACAGAGAGGGAAATGCCCATGTTTTCTCATTAAGGGACTGATACATGTCCTACTGAATCAGTGGAAAGGCTTCAAGTGATATAACTGAGCAGGTCCTTTAGCTTCCAGAAGAGGACTCTGAAATCCTCACCCTATTATAAACAGCACTCTCTATGAAGACAAAGATGGAGAAAATGGGTAAAATTTAATGAAATAGAAAAGCAGAGCAGACACTCTTCCCAGGGAAAAACATTTGCCAGCATACAAACTACTCAGCTTTCTGAAGTGTGACCCTGCTGCAGTGCAAGAAGGACATCTCAGCAGCACATGTAACCACCAGCAGGGTACAGATTTGTACTCACAGTCCAATGAACTTCGATTGAGGAGGAAGAAAGGATAGTAGGGTTGTGCAGGTGTAGCACCACGTCACCCAGCTCTCTCTGGACCTGCTTGTGATCCACACCTTGACTTGTTGGCGGAACATCTGCAATAATTTAAGATTCAATTCTCACAAGTACACAGGATTGTTGAAATAACTACATGCAAATACAAATGAGTGTGTCAAAAAATATATGATGCTATCACTGATAAAGTTGAACCTAAATATTTCCTAATCATATTAGAAAAAACTACATGAAGCATTTTCTTGAGCAAATCACCTATGTTTAGGTAGTACCAACTCAAGACACTGCATTTCCTTTGACAGAAATGTGAAAGTAATGCTGCACAAAAAGACCACACCACACCACACTCAAGGATAGCTTTGGTAAATGGCTACAGCAGCATCTCTTTATTCTTTCCTGCTGGGAAAACATTCTACATTGCCAATTTGAAGAGACCAGGAAACATATAAAAAACAGCAAAAGAAGAAGCTGTATCTTTAGATAAATTCGTGACAAACTTACTTGGTGTTACCAGAAAATAATGTTAACAACCAGAGAAAAGATAAATTAGTCACATGGCTGCAGCTTCTCTAATGGCAAGAGGCTTCTGTAAACAGGAGGCAGAGCCCAGTTGAGGCTGTCTGGATTGTCTGATATTTGGTCTATCCCATAGCTGGAAGGATTATTCATATGCACGAAGGGACAAATTCCTCTCAAAACACACAATAGTATGATGAAAACACATATCTTCTGCATATTGAGCCCTTGGAAAGCACGTTTAACTGAAATGGAATACCTGTCAGATGTGTAAAATTTACAGGGTAATCACTAAGAGGGTAACATGCACTATGGAAAGCAGAGTAACAGTTTCTGTTCCAGGTTCACATCTCACTCCTTGATCACCTTATTTTAAACAAATACCATGCTGACTATGGCTAAAATTCTATGACTGGAAATTCAAGAAAAGTGCTTGCAGTAATTGCTAGTAAGGTTAATGTGTAGTCAGTGAGTGACAAGCACATTGGTAATAACAAAAGAACAAAACCAAAAAAATCCTCCATGGAATCACTGCTATATCCCCATGTAGTATGTTCTGTAGTATGTTCTGCAAACAGCCCATTATCACAGTATTTCCCTCCTCCCAGAGTTTGAAAGCATTAAAGATAAAAGCTTCTGTTTGGGAGCATTGCCTAAATATCACCCTGCTCAGAATGTAACAGGAAAGCCAGTGGAATAATTAGTTCTAGCTTTGCTAGTCAGAAGAGATGAGTCATCCACAATATGGATCAAACTGTTCACAGGCTCAGCCATTTGCACATCTGTGCTGTAAAATGATGTGTGCGCTCTCTTGTTTCAGCTCCAAGCTTCCAAGACAGGGACTGTCAGTGAAAACACCTGGGAATAAGGTTGTTAATGTCTGTAAAGTGTGAAGATGAAGGTACTAGGAAGGCAGTGCTGAAGGGAGCAAGGCACTAACCTACCTTCACCTTGCTTTGTGGACTGAACAAGCCCTTAGGACCAGACTACATCACCCTCATGACAAACGCCAACTGGAAATTTTTGAACTTGCTTAGCTAGACCACAACTTAAACAAAAATGAAATTATATTGGAAGAAGAGCAGAACTGGTCTAAAGGACTTGACACTGGATTACATTTCTTAAAATTGGAGAAAAGTTTATGTTAGTTATTATTTTCACTGAGGTACTGTGTGGCTTTTGGGTTTTCAGCTCTACTAGGTACCCAGAGAACAGTGAAGCTTTTCCATGTCATTATAAACCATTCAGTTGAGTGAACAGAACATTTGCTGTTTCTCAGAATCAGGCCAGTAAACAGTTTGGGACAGACACAATACCTCTTCTCATTTCCAGAAATGAAACTACACTACATGAAAAACAGGCTAGTGCAGCTCTTGCCCCAGAAATCAGGAATCACTAAGAAGTTATTAAATCTCTCCCTGGTAACAGACTTGGGAACCTGTGCAATCCTGATTTTCCATGGGGCTGTGACTCTGCTGTCCATACATATCCACTGAAATTGTCACCCATCAGGAGAAATGCATAATACCAAAAGACAGCAATGTGAAACTGCTCACTCCCCAGGGGGGAAGAGAAAGACTTGCTTTCATACCAACTACAGAAAACATGAGAAGCCCCCAAAGAAAAACACTTTGTTTCCTTTAGAGAACTTCCTTTCAAAAACTAACATGTACTTACTTATACAAACAAAGAAACAAACATACAGCACAGACACTCTTAATAAGCCAGTGGGTCAATTTCTCCAGTAAGTAGGAAGATCAGAAAAACAAACAAAAATACAATCTCTATCACTTTTTCCTTGAAAAACAGTGTGTCTAGTATCCCCCTTCTTAAGAATCTAAGCTTTTCTACTGGAAAAATGAAGGTTTCAGAGCTGCAATGCATTATTGCACATCATCCTAAGTGTCATTTATTTGCTACAGTGAATAGAAAGACAGTTTTAATTTTACTTAGCTGGACTCAGTCCATAACTGGACTTCAGTCACAGCTGGAGTCAGTGGATTACTCCTTCATTCACTTCTACCCAGACTTTTCTTCCACTTGGCTATCTGTAAGCACTGTTTTCTACCCTATTTTACTTCCAGCAGTTGTACTATGGAAACACTTGTAACATACTGCCAAAACCTCTTTACTGGTTCATGGTGCCAAATTCCTTCAAATTTTCAACTTTTCTCTTTCCTATTGCAGCAGAAATCAACTTAGATTACATGCTGTTTCTCTCCTGTCTCAGTCTTAAGCCTTATTTGATTCACTGGACACAGTAATAACATATCCATGGAATTTGAGGATTTGTATGGGAACTCAAAAACACAGGGATTACTTTGGCTGCTAGCAAGAGCTATTCTGCAAGTTGTAACTACCTTTGGATAAGAGATACTAGGGTTCCCTTAGGCAATGCAACATGCTGTCAGAATCTGTATTACAGAGAAAACCAAGTTTAAGCACTGCATTTTACTGTAGTATGTATTATAGCCAGGATAGGTAGACAGTCCAAAGCTACCAGAATTCCTGCATCTGGTATTGCTTAGTCAACTTGTGACACCTGCTGTGGACACCCAAAATGTTCAGTATCAAAAACTTACCTTGAGTTTTCACTGGATCAGATATTTGGCTTGGGTCGCTCAGCCCATATGCATTAGCTGCTCTCACAAGGAAGAGATAAATTGCATTAGGTTTTAGCCCTTTAACTGCAAAACTCTCAGTTTTCACATTCTCAGCTACAGTTTGCCAGCTGCTCCCTGATGCATGGCTAAAGATAAAACACACAACAGCAGGTTAGCACGTGGTTCTTTAAGAACACATTACATGTAAACATAGAGACAGCAAGATCACACCAGACTCACGTACCTGAAGGCCTCAATTATGTAAGAGGTTGGTGTTGCACCTGAATTCAAATTAGGTTGCCATGACAATGTTACTGTATTTCTGCTGACATCTGTAACCTCAGGCTTTGATGGAGCACTAGGAATCAAGTTTGGGTCAGTGGGTCTTGGTGGCTGCAC
The DNA here is from genome assembly GCF_048771995.1 of Taeniopygia guttata. Classification (NCBI taxonomy): domain Eukaryota; kingdom Metazoa; phylum Chordata; class Aves; order Passeriformes; family Estrildidae; genus Taeniopygia; species Taeniopygia guttata. The sequence continues at coordinate 10,485,305 of NC_133024.1, forward strand.
TGGGACTCCAAACTCTGACAAAAGGAGAGAGAAATGCTGAGTACGGACAGGATGCAGCTGTAAGCTAAATGCTGCTCACATCTGCACTGGCAATTTATGACAGAGTTAGATAACTTCTACATTTCAATTTCTGGTTTTCCTTCATGCATTTTCTCCAGACAGAGGAACCCTGATGGAGTTACCTTGGACCTCTATGAACGCGCTCCACGTCGCTTCGCCGCTCGGGGTTGAGGCAATGCAGGTGTACCGGCCCGTGTCGCCCAGCTGAATGGGAGAAGAGAAGAATAAATATTTGAAACAATCAGGCACTCAGTGGGCTAGAAAAGTAATTACAGCTCTCTACGTTCCCCCATGAATATGGATAAATGTATTAGCCTGCAAAAACTTTGCAGCAGAAACTCCTTCCATTAGAAGTTACGATTTTGACAAAACAAAAATGGGTATTTATTTCTGAGCAGTCACAAAAGAATCAGAAATGCAGATTCTAATTTAATGTTAACTATTCTGTAATGAGCAAACTGAAGGCCATTTCCTGTAGCATTTATTCCTTACTCTGCAGAGGTCCTAACAAATAAATTGAGAAGGAACTCAGATGACAAGACACCATGCAACTGTCAACCTTCTACATAAATAATGCCCAGGGATTTATCAGGACTGGAACACTGGAGAACATGTCATCCTTAAAGCAAAGCTTAAATATTGCACAGGGTACATATGGGGCTCCCTGTGTTAGTATAAATTTCATTCTACAGCAGACCCAAAAAAGAATCTCCATATGCTATCCTCATCCAGTTCTCAATGTTGGATTATTTGCCCATATGCGACTTAATCACATTTCAAAGTGTTTTTTTTTTTTTTTTTTCCCAAAAAAGAAATGCTATCCTCCTCAGGTCCCAGCCTCAGCAGATGAACTGAATGGAAGTGATCAAAAATCAGAGATTCAAGCTCTAAGCCAGTCTAACTTGTATTTGGCAGCAGGGCAACTCTGGAGGAAATGGTAAAGTGATGTATTCAGCCTAATCTAAAAAAGAAAAAAAATTACTTCATTTCAAACCACAGAAAAGATAGCAGAGAATATCTAGTATGCTACAACTTCACATTTTAGAACATTTTAAAGTGTGCAATGCATGACCAGCAGCACCTGAGGAAGTCGGGTATTTGACAGGTTAACCATTTTAAGCTATGTTACACTGATGAGTGAGCATGTTTAAACACTAAAAGCTCTTACGAAAAAGCTGTGTATGTGGTTCTATTACTGAATATGCTAAACAAAGGTTTTCTTTATAAACATTTGAATTAATTAGATCATTTTAATCTATTAGTGCTAAAGGCCAAATAATGTAATGATTTGTCTTACTAAAATACATTCCCCGTCATGTTTTAAAGTACCAAATAATCCCCTTAATTAATACCTCTTTACAGCATTTTTTGTTATGAAAATAATGTGCCCTAGGCAGGTGTAAAGCATAAAGAATGTACTATCAGAAAACATGAAGTATCAAATATTTTAGTACATTTATGTAACCTTTCATTAATTTTAAGCATAGGGTTTACTACATCAAAAATGCCTGGAGGTGAAAGCACAAAATGAAACAAACCAAGAAAACCCATTTGCCAGTTCAGGCTACCTTGGCATATCTGATCTGCAGCGCTCCTGTCTCCAGCTGCTTGATGCGAGAGTCTTGGGTGGAAATGAGGATTCCATCCTTTTTCCAGAGGATAGTGGGCATTAAAGTGCCTGTGGCCACACAGCTCAGCACTAAAGTCCCATCCACAGCCACAGTCTGATTCGCAGGACCCTGCCGAATGACAGGGGGCGGCCGGTCTGCAATCACTGCCAGGAGAAACAACAGCACAGACCTTTCTGCAACTGGAAGCAATTTTCTAATCATCTAAGCAACAGCAGTTGCCTGAGGCTTTGAAACAAACTAAAAATAATTAAACAAGTAATTAAAGTTGGAGGCATGCATTATTCAGGGCAGGGTGCATTATAATGATGCACAGCTAGGGATGTTTAAAATGATACACTACGCAGTATTTTCAGAACAGAGAAAGGATTGCATATTACACACTGCTATCCTCCAGGCATTCTCCAAGTCCAATGTCTTTATGAAGTGATAATGGAAAAAGAAAGGACTTCCCAGATCTTTTGGCAAGGCAGAGATTTCACCTTTTCCATCTTTCACCACTGCCAGGCCTATGTAACATACCTCATACTTCCAACATTTAAAGACAAAGAAAAAGGAGGTAGGCAGTGAGGGGGTAACCTCACAAATACCTCCTGCCTAAATAACCATTTTTTGTGTGCCACCAACTCCTCTTGCTGGTGTGTCATAATTGTGAGATGCCCAGCAGTAGGGTAAAGCAAACACAAATGGATAGAACCATTTTGGAAAGATTTCTTCTATTAAATATTGTTCCAGTAGTTTCTGATTTTTATGAGGACTTCAGAAGGAAGAAAATCCCATAATCCCATTGTCTATGTCAATTTTAATACATTTTTCAAGCAATGGAAATTAGTTACTACTGATGAGTTATTTAATTATACTGCACAGAAAAATATAAACCAGTCTCAGTATTCACTGAAAAAAAGAACGGTAGTATTCTATTACTCAAAAAAGAGGTAAAAGTAATCTTGTTGTATTTTTGGGATCTGCTTTAGCCATACTTTTAAATGTCATAAATCTGTTCAGCAGTGGCATGGGTCTCACGTAACTTAAAAACTGGTTTGGTAGCTGAAATATAAACCTGAAGTTCTGATAATCTGTGAACATTAGCTATTTCTAAATTACTTTTCATAACAACAGACAGGATGTTAGCACTGTTTTGTTTGGCCAAATTCCATCTCCCATAATTTCATTTGCATGTTCAAATGACACTCTGTTTTCAACTGCTTTATTTATCCTTTAGTCCTTGTCCCAACCTGTTGCTACACACTTTAAGGCCATCAAAATCCTTCTCTGCAGAGACAGACAAAATAAGCCTACTTATAATTTGCATTTGACTTTGACAAGTTTGTAAAGAACTTTGCAGTTGGCAAAGGTAAGGAGTTGACTGATATGTGCTTTATAGGAGAAATCTAATGACACTGACATTCATGGCTGATTTAAGTCCACTGAAGTTGATGACAACTCCTCCTATCTTTAGGAAAACCATTCATAAAGGCATTTTAATACCTTTACAAATACTCAGCATATTCTGCTTTCACTGTTATAGAAGTACAAAAAACTGTTGCAAGAAATTATAAAATATCTGATGAGCATCTACTCATTAGATCAATTTAGAAAATATAATGAAGAAAATGCATTTAAAATTATTATTTCCAAGTACAGATGGCATAGGTCATTAGCAGAAAACTGTTGTAAATTTATTTCTCATCCTGCCATGGACTTCTTCCCAGGAAAAAATGGAAAAAAGAGGATTAGGAAATGTGGCTTACAATTTGTGAGGAGCCAGAAGGGATGTAGCCCTACTCCTCCTATGTCAATCCAGGGGGAGGGGGAGATAAATAAACAATTTTATACTACAGCTTCAGTGCATGTTTTGTAGTACTTTATTATTTCTATGTTTTCTATAGGGCAAAGGGCTATTTTATAGAAGCTTCTCAGAAATCAGCTTCCCTCTGCTCCAGTTCTCTCTCTTATCCTCTTCCTCTTTAAATGCTAAGATTATTATTTTCCCTGTGTATCTCTGCTGTTTAAAAGAAGAAGTATTTCTGATAATTGGCAAACTGGCCTCACTTTACTGCTTGTAGTCATGCTCCCTGTAGCTTTCTCATCTTGTATTTCTTCCTAACTAGTCCTAAAAAGGGATGTATAATTTCTGTTATTCTGCTGATCTCCATACAGCTTGATATTTTTTTCATAGCTAAAACACAATATTAAGAAACAGGGAAAAAAACAGGTAAATGAAGGGATTAGCAAATGGCTACATAATAAAAGGCAGCAAGCAATATGAAAGTAAATTAAATCAAGTGGGAGAAGCTAAGAAAGAGTCAGATAAAAATGAACAGATCTGACAAAAATCCATACATTGAATGTACTCACCAAATACAAAATGGAAATACAGAGTTACACATCATCCAGAATTGTAAGTCTCTGACAGACATGGCCAAAACAGGATTTTTATGTTCAAAGAAACATGCAAGCCACATTTATGCAAAACAGATTTCAAAGTAGTGTCACATCACTGCACTGCTGTCTTCAAATAAAAAACTTGGAAATGATAAAATGAATCTATGATTACCATCTGTAACTTCCAAGTAGGCTTTTGTTATGATACTTCCTGCAACATTTAAAGTCTGGCAGATGTAGTACCCAACATCAGATCTCTGGACATTGGTGATGGTGAGGTCTCCAGTCTGGGAAACTGAAAATCGGCTGGATGACTGCGGGGGCTGGTATGAGAAAAGCAGATTCTGAAAGATTTACAGAAAGAAAAGTGGACAAAAATAGGTTAAATAAATTCAAATATCAATGTGCATAACTTTATTGTAGCTAAACAAATAAATCTTCTTATATTATACAGAAAATATTCTGCTCTTCATGTCTTAAGAATGTCTACACCACAATGTGAATAGCTTCTGTAAGATTTTTTAATGATAAAATAGGTGCAGATGTGCACATAAAATTGTGTGAGACTTCTGAGATTGCTCTAATGCTCTCTAAGATCAATACTAGACTTTGCACCAAGTGTAACAGAGTCTAGTGAAGATGTGAAATTTACAGAAACCACAATGGTGCAGGCAACTGTGGTGAACCTCAGCAATTTGCTTCGATGTTCTTTTTTAGAACTTGCTCCAGGGAATTAGTTTTCTTTCATTTAAATGCAGATGGTGGTTTACTTATCTGTAGTTTAACATTTGCCTTCCTACAAATGGAGGAGTTTTTAAAAAAGAGATGCTCTGTAGGTCTCTTCGAATAGAGTGCTTGTGTTTTATGAAAAGTCTTATAATACTGAATCAAATCCTATCCCTATTTAGATAGTTTGGGTATGAAGTACATAGTGTTTACCAAAAATCAGCTGGGGGTTGATGAATTTCTACCTCTGGCTGAACAACCAGTGGATAAGAATACTTTAGGATCATGGAGGGTATATTTATCTCTTTTTCTTGGCTAACTACATTTTGCATTTCCAAAAATTGTCCAAAGGAATGGGACACAATTTTCTCCAGTACTAGCAAACTCTGTCCTCAACCTCCTCTTTCATTTTGCTCAATCATCACAAGTGGTCACACTCAGTAGAGTCAAAAATTAGCAAAAAAAAAAAAAAAAAAAAGTACTAGACAACATGTAGTTAAATAAATAAAAGAAAATAAATAATAAAATAAAAACATAATATACTAATATATATATATATATATATATATATATATACCACTGACGATTATAAACTAAATTTGGTCAGCAGTCCAGTTGTACTTAGGAATTCAGACAAAAATGTTGCAAATGGAGTAAAGAAGCCCATCTCCAAGTCTTCTCAATTTCTCTGCCCTATTGTTTTGTAACACAAAGAACCCTGTCATATACTCTTGCACCATTCATTCACAGGAAAACCAGAATCCCATATTCCTTCTTTCCTTCCAATAAAGAATACTTTGTGTCACATACCTCCTTCAAAAGATGACTGAAAGAAAACTGCAATTCTCTTGCTGCGCTATATTGTGTTTCACCCACTAGCTTTCAAGATCCTTTACAAAGAAGATGAAAATAATTTTCCCTCCCATTCAAATTAGGAACTTGGGAGAAAAAGTGACCTATTCAGGTATGATCTGTCAGTCAACTGATGGAGTTGGAAAGGAGTTCACCTCAGCCCAGAACCAGAGTCCTACCCATGCAGTGATGCAGATCAATGCAGCAAATAGTTTAATTTGCCAGAAACTCAAAAACACATGGCAAACTAACAGCTGCACCATAGACCCAGAGCCAAACTTTCTGAAAATCTGGGATTGTTTGGGGGCTTGACCAAATTTCAGTGTAAGTCATCTCTCCATTTCTTAAAAGTTCTCCCTGTTAGGTGAAATAGATTATCAGAGTAGTGAAACATTGAATGTTTCTAGTTGATTCACAGATTTATTTTTACATTCATGGAGAAAACAGGAGACAGCAAGACATAAATCTTTTCTGGCAAGACAGACATCACCTAGCATGCACATGCCTTAGAAGCAAAGAATAAGTATCCAGCATCTCCAAGCTCTAAACTTGTTTTCCACATCTTTAAAACAATAATTAAAATACTTTTCTCTCATATGAAATAATTTCTTGAAGAAACTGCCAGGAAGGAGGACAGAAAGGCTGTTTCACCTGACTCCCTTCTCTCCGCCAGAAGATGGCTGGCTGAGGGTTCCCAGTTGCTTCACACTGGAAAGTCACCGTTCTCCCCAGGGCAGCCACCTGGTCTCGAGGCTTTACAACAAACTGTGGAGGTTCTGAAAGGAAAACACCAAAAATAAATCAATCACACTGCCATCAGCTGATTTGAAAGAACAATTTGCCTCCTGAGTTTTAATGGTATAAACCAGAATAGGCAAGTTTCTTTAATAAGGAGAGGCACACATTGGTCTCTAACAGCCACAGCTTCAGCATCACTCAGATCATCTTTTCTGTCTGGACCTCCCAATTAAAACCCTGACTGTGCAATATATGCTTTTAGTGCTTACCCATTGTACAAGGAAATGAGTCCCACCAGCCTGGTGAGACAACCTGCAGAGCAACAATCACCAATACAAACAAATCTGCTACAATTTGGTTTTTAAAGGAGGAATAGGGCTGCAAACCAGAATGGAGAAATTTTTGAGGGACAGCTGGTCCAGAGGTCAGACTTTGTTAAGGCCTGCAAGACACACTGCTGAGTAACTATGAATTCAGGCTTACACACACAAAACTCATCTTCTCTGACTTAGGAAAGCTGAGGAGAGGAAAAGCCCTTAAGTGCTTATATAAGAGACTTTTGATATAATCATGATCTCAAAATCTTGAAGTCAAAAGCCCAAGAAATACTATTCAAATTATAACCACTTAAAATCTCCAGTTCAAACACATTGAGAAGGAATGAATTTAAAGGAACAGCAGAGCTAAATGTCTTCCTCATTTACATACCCAAGAGCATGTTCAAACAAAATATATATGCAAATGAAGGCAAATTTGAAACATCTGCTCAGCCTAACATTATAAATACTGCCAGCATTGTTTGATTTATACTGACTTCAACAACCCCTTCATCCAGTACTAAGTAGAATGTCAAAAAATCAAGTCAGTCACATTAAAAAAAAAAATCAGCATAGATGGCATTGGTGATGGAAGAACAGAAAAAATCTAGCATGTTCTATAGGCTGTTAACTCTTGCTTCTTGAAAAATGTGCATTAAATTAAAGCCCATTTATTTATTAATTTCCATTTTTTCTGATCATCTGCCTAAAACTAATTATGCTCTCTCTCTTCTTTGGATTGAGAATAAAGGGGATGTTTTGCATCTGACTTTAAGAAATCAAATGATTTTGATGTCCATTTCCTTTTTTTCCCCCTTGTGAACATTGATGTTTACACAAGATTTTCCTTTTAAAACAGTGCAAAATATGTAATTCAAACATGTGTTTTGCAAACATCAAGCAGTAGGGGCTTTATCTAGAATAAATTCAATAATGCTTAAGTCCTTCTTTAAAAAAAACTGCTTCCAGTGTTCCTGTGGGCCAATTCTTGCAGTTATCTGTTCCCCCTGCCTTGTGTCTACTCCCTGGTGAGCTCATATCAGAATATATTCTTCCTACGCCGCTCCTGCTTTGAGAGGAATTTTTGAAGCATAACACTATTGTCTATATTTGGATGCAAATGCTACCTTTCCTAGCATTTCCTTAGATAAGAAACTATGCAAAGCAAAGCTAAGACTGACCTACTGTAATTAGCTGACTTCAAAACATTTAGCTCTGAAACGTTCAACCAGTACCTTGGAAGAAGATGTGGGAAGACTTTGACATGACAACACGCTTCATGTGGGAGGGAGGGAGAACCGGCTGGGGGTTTGCCATGGGATTGTGAGGCATGGGCAGGGGGAAATGGAGATGAGGGTGAAGCACCTTTATTATGCTGCTAGATTCTAGGAAGGAGAATAAATTTAGCATACAGTTAAATTTAGTGCTTGGCAGTTCTGTACTAGCCTCTGACACAATGCCACACAATGTGGAACTGAGGGCTTCTAAACCCTGTGCTAGTGCAAAGGATTTATTAGGTTGCAGATTTTGTTGAACTCAAGGACAGGTACAACTATTAAGAAAATAAAATGGTTCTGACTGCTGGAGAAATAGCTGGATGGTTGTGAATATAGTATCTCAAGATGACCATTCAGAGACTACTTAATGCAAAAAGGAAGAGGAATTTAGTCTTATAGGCAGCCATTGTAGAAATTATAAAATATAAACAGGTACATATTTCTCTAAGTATTATTCTAAATACATATTTTGTATGGATACTACTCTAAAAATAGATGCATATTGCCCATATATGTATAATTCTAAATCCATTGCAACCAAGGTAAATAATATAAATCTTATTAGCTTCGATTTTAGAAGAATTAAACAGGGTTAATTGAAACTATTATTAAATTCCATTCTTTGTTAACTGTACTAGAAGCTTTTTCACTGCCTTTTTTTTTTAGTATCATTTAGTTTGATTTCACACCTTGGGTCACATATATGTGGTATGTAATGATGGGACTATAAAGATGCCAAAATAATAAATCCCTGTAAGAACAACTTCTATCTTAGAAACCTCGTAACCAAACACAATTGTTTTAGCACACTTTGAAGTTCAACCCATGCAGTCACTGAAGAAAAGAGACATTAGGATTTGACTCGCTACATCATACAAAAACAGAAATAAAATTTGCGACCCATTACCTTTCTCTTTGCCATTAAGTTACCCATACTTCATGCAGAATTTATTCTGTTCGATGTGTCTTGCCAATAACAAGTAAAAGGTGGGAGCTGAGTGGTTGGAGGACATGGAAGGGGATGGATGGGAAGGGGAGGAGAAGTTCTTGTCACAGTGATACGATGACTAGAAGATGGCCAATAAAATTTCAACTTACCAGACACAACTAAAAACAAAAACAAAACAAAAAGAAAACATGGAATAAATAAAATTGAACTGACATGAAACAAAGCAAAGAATAAAGCAAAATTTAAAAAAAAATTAAAAACGGATCCTTGGTAAGGATCTTAGAAAGCAAACATATATTCTGATATATGAAAAACAGGTTTATAATGTTGAACAACATTTTTATATTTTGATTCTTAAACAGCAGTCTCTATCACATACTGAAAAGCAGGTGGCAGAGGAAAATGGGTAACAGACTGAAATACTGGCCAGGCAATCTGGGTTCTACTCCAAGCCTTTCTAATAAACTGATGTGTACCTTGAGTAATTTTTTCCCCCCATTACTATTATTATTCATCTGCATCAAGATTTTTCCATGGCAAAACTGACTTAAAATCTCCAGTAAATATCAATCTGCAACATTGCTGAAGTGGAACAGTAACATTTACAGCCTTTCTAAAGCATCTAAAAATTTACAAATGGAATATATTTTTCTGAAGCTAATATCTCTTAAAAAGGAAATTTCATTAAAAATAATAATATTCTACAGCATTTAGGCCACACACAAATCTCTTTAGTATAGGATTGCTGAGTCAAGGTCATAAGGCTCACTAATAAACTGTAAATGCAAAGTATACTACAAATTAAAACTACTTTGAGAAGAATCTTAACCATTTTCTTTGTCCCACAAACCAGAATTTCATTAAAATATTCAAAACAAAACATTTATTGCAAAACATTATATTTCTCAATGGAAAATGTCAGTGCCAAATTATCAAATATTAAATTATCCTTCAACCATAGCTCAGAATTTTCATAAACTTTGAAATGGCTCAGATCCTGGCAACGTAACTTTGCTTATAAAAGAAAGGCATGTTTGAAAGTATTCCAACCTCCTATCAGTGATGGAAAAAACAGACTGAAAATAAAAAAAAAAAAAAAAACAGAAGTAATGCATTTTGAAATTACACACAGAAATATAAATGAAATTATGAAATGATGAAATTATACTGACCAAAAAAAGGAAAAAGTTAATTTTAAGAAAGTTAATTGGCTATAATTACAGTAAAGGTCCAAAAATATATAAATTTTTAAATGCATGCTACACTTTGGTCTTATCACTTTATGATGAGAGTAAACCAGCTCTTGCTCAGCATGGGCACAGTTTCGTATCAAGTAGCTAAGCACCCTGCATTCACCATCCTCTGATAAATGCAGGAGACCACTAACAGGCAGTTTGCCAACATTCATTAGGTATGAGGAGTCCTGACCTCCTGTTCTAATAAACACAGAGGACTCCAGGTGTACTGTGAAAACAAAGCAAGAAAGAGAATCTGATAGAATATTGGAACTTGGAACGTGCTGAAGACAAGAAGCTGCAACTGCATATACCAAACCCAGATCAACTCGATATGAGTTTTATAAGAGACATTTACTTTTAAAGGAAATAATCTTAAAGCGAAGAAGTTTAAAATACTATTTTCCAAAGATTTCTGTTTTAAAGAATTATTCTGGATGTGCACTAGCCTTCTTTAAATGGTATTTCTCAAAAAGAAAATCAGTTTACTGACTACTCAATTACTCTGCTCAGATTATTTGTAAGACTATAGTTCCTAAGAGGAGCGGGCAAGAAATGCTACAGACAAATTCCTGAGAGAAATCTGCGTTTCCCCAGGTACTGTTGTCCGTGTGTAAGTCTGTATTTCCCAATAACCATGGCTTTTTCACTCAACAGCCCTTCACTAAACTTGCAATTACAATCTGACTTGCTCTGGAATTAGAAATTATTCTCTTCAAAACACAACTCATTGTACATGAAACAGCCTGATAAGAGACTTAATGGAATGAAATTCTTGCACAGAGAAAGCAACTCTAAATTATTTTTTTTCATTTGTTGAGTAGTGCCAAGAAGAGGAAAGTTCAGCCTTCTTAGAAGCAATGCAGAGCTGCCTAAGTCCTCTACTGTAAACTCCTTGGAAAATGCCTAACAGAGTGCTCAATTATATTCCTACAAATTAAATTCACTTCTAAGTGCTGAATTTCCCCTTTTCTTTTTATTAGACATTTCTTACTGTAGGTCAAAAATAACCCTGTCAAGCAAATATAATTTTTTGCCCACCTGTGAAAACAGAGGGGACACTGATATATAAAAATAAATCCCTGTAGAAACAGGGCATCACATTGGTTGCAAATTTGTTGAAAGGGCAAAGGGTGAAGTTTCATAGAAAAATTTGAACAATTTTGTCAGAAGGATATCATGTGGTTTAAAAGAACAACAATAATAGCAACATCTAAAACAAAGACCACATTCTTAGTTTGATTTGTGGCCTATTGATATCTAAGGTTACTAAAACTGAGAAGCAAATAGTTTTTCCTCTATCATAGCACATTTTATTTGACACCACTTTCAATTATAAAGTAAATTAATTTTCCCTGTGTTAATCATGGCTTTTCACATGGCAATTAAGTGGAATAACCTGTTTGTAAAGACAGGAAGTTAACACGTAAAACCGCAATTACCAAAGGAATAATATTTTTGCCTTTCATATAATTTCCTTGACATGCAAGGCTTTTCAGGGAAGACGTGTCCAGTCGCTGAACAAAAACCAAAAGAAAAGTGGTTTCCAGTCTAGTGACGTGATCTTTTAATGCCTTATTCTTTCCAGCAATCCTATCAACCTCACTGGGACTATTGGTATCATTAAATCCACTCACAGGAGTAGGAATTTGCAGTTTTAGGACTTAAACTACAGCCCAGTACAGTTGCCAGATGTTAATGGAGCAACTATTACATCTGACAGATGTAGTTTTGTAGGTTCACATGATAATCATGTTGGAAGCAACCTCAGAGGTCTCCATTCCAACTTCCTGCTCAAGAGGGTCAGCTACAGGGTCAGTCAGAGATTGATCCAGGGCCTTAAAAATTGCAAGGAATAACAATGCACAGACCCTGGCAGCCCAGTCTGCTGCTTGGCTGCCCAGCCAGTGGAGAAATGCCTTCTCATATCCAGCCTCAATCGACCTAGTTTCAACTTAAATCCATTGGCTTCTTGTGCTCCCCCCATGCACTGCTGGGATGAGCCTGGGTCTGTCTCACCCTGGGGTCTCACGAGACCTCAACATGCTGTGTGCAATGACTCCATGTAAAAAAGACACATTTTGTTGCTCTCCACAGAGGTGAAGGCATATGTTGATCTAATGTTTCTCTAGAATCCACTGGTCTCCTCATATTTAGAATAAAATATTATAGTGTTGCATCTGTTTCCTAGTCTGCCATTAGGCAAGTTAGAAGCTTCAAGTACCCCATTTTTGATAGCTTGGTAGCAATTATTTATCTTAAAGGAGTAAAATTATAGAAATTTTAATTTATGTATACTAATAAGATGCTTTTGAGATCTTGAGATCCAAGGTGGTACTTAACTACTAAAGAGGATTTTATTCAGCATGTTTAATACTCATTAGTTATTGTTCTCACTATATTATCTGCAAATATCTTCCAGGTGCTTGGAAGATATCCTGTTATTTAACTGCCACAAGTTCAACACTTTTGATTGAAGCTCAATGTGTTTCACTTTTGATTATTTAAAAAAAATCTTTATGTCTTCAAGGACTGCTGGACACTAACAGAGGTCATTATAAAAGAAGCAAGAAAGTACATCTCTAGACCACAGAAATTAAGCAATCCCAATTTTCAGGCCAATAATTACACACAACAATCAAGCTCATATCCAAACTTTAGCTTCTGTATAATTGACCATTATGACTAATCTAGAAAAGGGCAGTTACAATGAAATTTGGATTCCTTTCAAGTAATGTTGTGATACATTAATCCCAGTTCAAGTGAAATATATCAGAGGTTGCATGTGCCTGTAGAAATGAAGTGGTAGGAGACAGGACAGGACTATGAGCAGATGTGCTGGAGAAGACAGTGGAGTAAGAAGCTGGAATTTCCACTGGGATTGGCCAGGTCCAGACTAGACAGTAAGAGGGGAGAAACAGCAGAGCTAACAACAGACATAGCACAGAGATGGCTGTGTTATCTGCCAGGGAGCTGAAACTCAGTTGTTTGTCATCTTCATATGAAATAAATGGGTGAGAAACCCACAGTTTATGACCTCTATTTGAAATGTGTGGGTACAGAAAATTTGGATACTACAGTCACATGCAGAAGAAATGCAAGAATCTGATTATGTTTAACAAACTGGTCAAACTGAGTTTTCACGCCTGAAAAAACAAACTACCAAGAAATCCTGAATAATTCCAAACAAAAATGCTGCAAAAAGCTGCCAACATCTTCTATTTAAAAATGTGTTTAATTTCTAATCCTGCTAAACTCTGAAATCTAATGAAACACTTTTTATGTTCAAATATCTGAATGATGACCATTGAACGCCTCCCTGAAACATGACTACCAGATATTTATGTTGGTGTTTTGCAAAAACTATTATTAACGGAGATAGTTTAAGACAATGTGCCATGTTCCATTTCCTATCTGGTGATTTGTAGACTATTTGTTCTTATCAAAGCAATCTGAAACTCTCAATATCCTTGATATGCACATCTCTCTGCAGTCATTTGTGGGACATATCACTTTCTACAGAGAAATAAACAAAAGCCTGAATCTCTTGTCCTGAAAAAAATATAAATGCTGCCATTCAGCTGCCTCCTGCCTTCAGCCTGTGAAAAATACAGGAAAACAACACCAGGTACAGTACAAAAGAACTGGGGTGTATCACTTTTCATCCTCCCTGGACTCTATTTTCAGCTGTCACTTCTTGAGGTCTAACTACATATACACACAATTTCTATTTTTTCCTGGATTTTCTGCTGAAGTTCACATTCACGTGGGACCAGCCTGGGCCACCCTTACTCACTGTGAAAGCTTTCAGTACATGGTCCCAGGGCACCAAGTTTGACACAGTGCAGCACAAATGTCTGAGGAAAGGTCTCACAGTCTGGCGCCAAGCACGCCACAGCCACAGAGCTGAGGTAAAATGTTTACATGAGATTTTTGATGCCTCAAATCAAAAGTGATGACTTGGAACTGCAAACCCCCAGCAAGGGAGTGCTCCTGGTTTATTGTATTTATGATGAGTGGAAAAATTCCATTTTAGATTGCTGCTGATTTGTCAGATAAGCACTTCTTAAGTTTAAAGGAACAAATGACTACAGTAATTTCAAATTTACCAAATCTGAGAAGATAAAGATGTGATTGGAAACAAAAAAAAAAAAAAAAAAAAAGAGATTAATTATTTTCTATAATTGTAATGTGAAGAATGAAATTATGACAGAAACAAGTGACTTAATACTTGGAAAAATAGTTCTGATATTAAGACCACCTTTAGAATTAGTGAAACCTATAAAAATACTTCAGTTTCACAGACAGAAAAGTGAACATGGGGAAAAACTCAATATCAATTAGGTGCTGCTTTCCTCAATATACTTTCATAGTTTTGTAGTTTTTAAAAATGTGTATGTATTTATTTTTGTTTAAAATTGATTCATACCCCTCTTCTGTCTGAACACTGAAAACCACTTACGTTGCCCTAGCTTCGGCTGGGATAAAGTTCATTTTTCTTCTTAGTAGCTAGTGTAGTGCTGAGTTTTAGATTCAGTATGAGAATAATGTTGATAACACACTGATGTTTTGGTTGTTGCTGAGCAGTGCTTATCCCAAGTCAAGGACTTCTCATGCTCTGCCAAGTGAGGAGGGATACAAAAAGCTGTGAGGGAACATGGCTGGGACAGCTGGCCAAAGGGATGCTGTATGCTATAGAACATTGTGCCCAGTATTTAAACTGGTGATAAATGGGTGGGAGCTGCTGATCACTCTTCAGGGGGAAGTTGGTTGTCCTTCAGCAGGCAGTGAGCAATTGTACTGTGCATCACTTGTTTCTCTTGAATTTTATTTTTTCCTCTCTCTTCCTTACTATTACTGGTTTTGTTATCATTAGGTATTATTAGCATATTTTACTCTGTTTCAATTATTAAAGTGTTCTTGTCTCAACCCACAGATTTCGGGGTTTTGTTTGTTTGTTTGCTTGATTTTTTTTTTTTTTTTTTTTTCAGATTCTTCTCCCCATCCCACTTGGTGGAGAGGCATTGAGGGGCCGTGTGGTACTTAGTTGTCAGCTGGGGCTAAACCATGACACGTGCTGGGCAGTAACAGAGAAACAGACTGGCTGGAGTTTATGCCCTGCACAAAAAAGTGCCACTCTCAGGGTACTGAGGGGCTGCCACCTGCACTTGTCACTGTGCACTTCCTCCAGAAGCCTCAAGACAGCTGCAGTCTGGAAACTTGGTGGTCACATCATCCTGACGCTGCCTCTGACCATGCAGGGCAGGATTTATGCTCTCATTCCCAGCACATGGCATGTGCCTGGCAGGCTGGATTTAGGCTGTGCCTCTGGACTTGAAACCCCAAAGAAAGGAGAAGGGCTGGCGCCTTTGTGCTCTCAGGAGAGCTGGCGTGCTCCAGGGGAAGTGGTCTGAGCAGGAAGAAAGGCACGTGTCGCTCCTTGGTGTTGACAGGACAGACACAGCCTTGGAAATGTAAGTGCTTCTGGAGCTGCTGCACATACCAGGGAGAGAGACAGGCCAGGGTAAGGCTTTGGAACACCTCTAAACAAGGATGTCATAACATGCAGCCTGGCAGCTCAACATCACCAACTCCAGAAACAATTTTGGAGATGAGCTTCAAGCACCATGGATTCAAAATCAATGATTCTCCATCCTACAGCAAGCAGGAACGTGCCTTCTCCCAGCTTTGCAGTGGGAACAACAAGGAATTTGTTTTGAGAGCTTGTTGTTTCCCCTATTGGCATTAAAATGTCTCAAATCTTTCTCTCTTTGGTGATTTAAACTCCAACCTTTGCTGATAAACACCAAAAGATCTGTGCACTAACCAAACCTCCTGCTTGGGTGCTATTCTCATTTCAAGAGCAATCAAATGGCATTAACTCCTTATGGATTTCTGGCCATTCTGATAGTTAGTTTAAGCTGAAAGGTGCTTCCTTCCTCAACTCTGATTCAAGAGGCTGGACAGTAAAATCTGGCTCTGTTTCAGCCATGTAACCATATAATTTCAAACTAATACTAGGAAAAAAATTGAGATAGATCATAATCTGTGCTCCTGCAGGATTCAAAGATGATTTCTATGATAAAAAACCAAAAAAGCTTTACAATGCAGCTTTAAAGGTAGCATTTCTCAGGTTAATACATGTAGTACACAGTTTAAAATGTGTATAAATCCTGTAGTCACTGCCTTGAGGTGACAAAGAGGAATCTGAAAAATGGAGGGTAGAAGACAAAGAGTGGAAAGAGGGGGACTTAAGATTTTCCAGAAGTTCCTCTTTTAGTCTACCTTCCCCCTTCCTTGCTCTGGATCCTCCTAAACCACACTATAAACCAAACATAATTTAGAGAGCACTCGTATGACGAGTCTAATTCCATCTATTTAAAAACTAGAGTAATGTTGTACACTGTGAAGTCCTGTTTCCCAGGCTTCTCTTTTCAGTTTTCTTCCCCCGTGTTTTAAATGAACTGAGGTAATTTTAGGCACTACTGCAATCTAAGTAGTCGTGGCTACAAATATTTATACTAAAGCCTTTTAAAAGACTGAAAAATGATGAATTTTAAATAAACTGTTCAGAAGTACAAAAAGATTATGATAGATAGATACTATTCGAAGAATTCTTAGGAGCTTCCTACTGCATTTTTTGACTTACAGTTGAAGATAGTAGAACTGAAAAGGAAACTGAGTGGGATTTTTTTCCCCAGCTGTTTATGATAGCACAGAGTGCTTCTTGGAAAGGAGAACTTGAAATCCATAGCAACCTCCTTATAACAAGTTAAAGCCATTTGTGAAAAGTGGCCAAGGCCCATGATCAACGGATACCAACACACACTAAAAATGGAAGGACAATAAATCTCTGCAGTGCACTAACTTGTGATCATTAAAAAATGTTGGTTTGGGCATGCAGTACTCAGTGAGGAATACTCTGAAGTGAAATGTATTATTTCGAAAGAAACCTGGATTTTTTCTCATGGGGATGCCACACCCCCCACATAGAGACAACCATGTCTACACTAACACCCCAACTTATGTTTCAATAATGTTAACAGGAAGCTAACTGTGATATATTAACTATATTTAATGATGGGCAGCAAAAAATACAACATGTAAGAATTCTATGTAAGCCAGACTATCCACCACGTACAAAGAATTTTTACTGTCATGGAGGGAGAAATGGGAACAAGATGCTTTAGGAAATAAGGATGACCTGCCAAAATAAAATAAAACTAGAAAAATCAGGGACACTTAGCCTGATTATGTTTCATACAGTTCTCTGTCAAAAGATGACAATACTATCAAAAGTTGCTGGTAGTTTGAAAGGGCCATCAGACCTTGCTGGTGGACAACTGGACAAAACCAGAACTCTCAGGTGACTCCCTGCTCTATAGTGAGACCCAGTGTGTGATAGAGAGAGAACAGAGAGAACAGAATCCCTGCCAGTCCTGTGATTAGAGAGCAGGGAGCATTTATGAGAACAAAAAAAGCAACCTCATCCATCCAGACAAGGACTTTGTTTTTGTTTCTCTGCCCTGTCATCTTATTTCACACTTAAAAGGGTAAAAAAAAAAAGTCATCCCAAACTTTGGGAATTAGCGTGCAGTCATAAGGCAAGAGGAGCATGCAAATACCTCCTGCAGAAAATGATAATTTATATATAACAGTTCAGCCTGAACAAGGAATTTTTTCCTTACACTGCAAGATTCTGATACTGAGCATACAAGGCAATCAAGTCCACATACAAAGACAGCAAAATTCTTTATTACCAGTTCTTGAGTGTTATTCAGCACCTAGCAACCAAGCATTTTAGTATTCAAACAAAACACAACTCATAGTAACAAATGGTACTCAAAATAGCTTATCAAAATAATGTTTCAATGCACTGTTATTCAGCATTTTTAAATTCAAGATCAATTCAGAAATTACTGATGCAAGTAAACTAACAAAAAGTTAGTACTGTACTACAACCACTGTATTACTGACAGCTATGAACTAGGCAAAAACAGAATGAGTATTACCTTTTTACAGATGTTTAGCATAGTTTAATAAAACCAAAATTTATTTCAGAATTAACCAATAGAAGTACTGTTTGCTGAACAACCAATTAAAATTATTCTTCCTTGCACTCTAATTTTATTCATAAACCCAAAAATGTTCAAATTATACAACTTATAGAAAAAATCTACTTTGTCTATTTCAAAGAATGAATTATTGAAATGTTATCTTTAGAACAGCAGTCACAGTAAGTCTGCAGCAGTGAAACCTAATATAAAAACAATTGCTTTTTCCACAGCCATGGGATTTAGGAAATTTCAGGCACTAGAAAAGAGCCTTCAGATTTTCTTTGCTACTTTTTTTTGTAAATTGAGTGCTAAAGTACACTACACAAACCTACTTGCTTCAATTCTCTGCACTGAGTGATTAAAATGCACAATTTTTGACAAATATACAGTAAATAAACCCCTTTCAGCAGTAAAAAACCTCTAGCTTCAACTTATTTCTGCAATAACATTTCTCAAAATTATTTGGATGCCTGTTCTACAAGCTTAAAAACATCTGTCTTGTTTCAAAGTCCTTGTTTCAAAGCACCAAAGTGGAGGAAGGAATCTCAAAAGTTTTTGTGTTATTGTCCTGTAAAATATTGTTGTCACTGTTGTGAGATTCTATCTGAAAAACCAAACCAAACCAAGCCAACATCCATTTTGCACTTAAAAACCACGGAAGCAGTTATTTATTAAAATACTTACAGATTCCTTCTTTTATCCATGTTTTAGAAATGCTTCAGGAATCTTAGTGTTCCTCACTTGCATCAGTTAAGACAAGAACCTTCAGGGCTCTAATCTGCTCTTCAGACAGTTTTCTCATTTCCTGCTGATTAACTTTTAAGATTTCTATTCCTTCACCAGAAATTGGTGGCAGTCAGACTCCTCAAATCCTTGATAGAAATCTGACATTCTATCAGTTTACTGCAGTCATTAAGGGGGAAATGGGCTCTTTAAGCTATTGAAATCACAGGAGATGGTCTCCTTCATTCATCCTGCCAAAAGTTTACTAATTTAAAAAATCCTGAAGTTCATTGTACAATCATTATTCTTCCTTCTTTTTTCAAGGGACTGAAGGCAGAATATTGCATCAAAACAGTTCTTTCAAAGGAACTAATACTGATTAAAAGAGAGACTGAAGACAAATTCAGACCTAAATCCAAATCCTAGTATTAAAATCCCAGTGGTTAAATTCAACCCTGAGACTATGAAGGGTTCCTATTCCTTTATATTCCGGGTGGTATTTGCAGCCCTTCCCAGAAGCCTTATCAAATTGATGTATTTTACTGTGTGCCTTGAAGCTACCTTGCACAAAGAGGAGGTGGAAGGAGGAGGAAATTCCAGACCTGAAGCATGTGCCACCTTTTCAGATTAAAATTCCTTGTCAGTTGACTCTTACAGCAAAATCACAGCCAGGAGTCACTTATCAAAAGTTCCACTCTCTATCTACCTTGCAGACAAGCTCTGTTAACCCTAAAATTAAAGACATCACAATCTAAAAAGGCTTGGTATCAGACATTGCCACTGTAAAATATGAACTGGCCGGTACAATTTCCATAGGAATTCTTTTTTTTCCCTGCCAAACAGATAACACCGAATGTGCTTAGTGCCTTTGAATGGCAAAATTTACATTTTACAGTTCAGTCCCTGCTGCAGCAGGTTTGGATGTAGTTAGGCAGGGCCCTGTACCAAGTATTGCACACTCCTCCAGAGCCACTCCACAGTAGGGAGAGCTAAGAGCTCAAAAGATTCCTGTTCAAGGAAAAGATTCCAATCTTCTGCAGACTACCACAGTCACCTACAGCCAGTGTTGGTGTCACTCTTGTGAAGGCCTGAAGCCAGCTGAGCCACTGGAGCTGTTGCTCCCAACTCCTGCTGAGTCTCACCTACACTGCCACTGCTGTGATGGTTCCTGGCCAGCTGCAGATTAGGGCTGCCACTGGAACCCTGATTTACACTTGTGTGTTTCAGACAACAGCTCATTTCACCAGAAATCATAAACTTATTATAAAATGAGATGTCAAAAAAGCCAAATTAAGTACTACAAGAGCCATTTAAGAGCAAAGCAAATGGAAGTAAGTGAGAATATGTAAAACCTTTGGTTCTTAGATTTGCTTGAAAGTATTTTCATGGTTAAATGTGGGATTTGCAATTTCTTGAAGATGCCCTACTTCCATCTGCATTAATGGTAAAACTAATTCTCTTTTACTACTGAAGTTCTGAAGTATGCATCATTGGTAATTTTGTGTGTCTTAGGAAGATTGCTTTCAATTATATGTATATAGTAATGAAATGAATATATTTCCTATAGTCCTGCTTTGAGGCATAAAGCTAAGTAAGTCACATAACAGAAACCTACACAAAACATGAAATGCATCTTGTATATATATTTAAAATACAATACAATATAAATACAATAAATAGATCCAGCTTGCTTAGTGCTAGAGAGAAGTCCACTGTTTCCAGTGATGCCATTTTTTTTGTCATTTTTTCCTTTTCTGAAGTATATCAGCTCCTTGGTGAAATATAATGTGTTGGCAAAAAAAAATGTATTGTACTCTGGGCTGCTTCCTGGCATTATGTATTGATTGAGGTATTTATTTAATAATTAATCATCTCCTGAATGAAATGCTTCCACATGTATTTAGCAATGTCTCTGGATGCCTTACAGATGCAGTACACATTGCTGCAAAATGAAAACAGAGGGTAGAACTCTCCAATTTTAGGTATATGGAAACAACATCAGGATTACATTTCCTTAACTATTTAATTTTCCAAGGAGACTATAAGATAACTTGACAGCTTTAGGGATGGAAATGCTTCTAAGCTGCAGGAGTAAAACACTAAAGGAAGAGTTCAAACTTCACTACGTCAATACAGAACTCCAAATTTGGTTTGTGAATATGGCTGAAGTCACGGGATGCATGTAGGAAACACTTATGGCTCCCAAAGTTATGAGCCTGTACAGAGGAAAATAGTGATTCCAATAAGCAGCATCTGTGATGCCAGTGCCATGAGCAGGAAGAACATAAAAATGGAACTGATATTCCCTCCCTTCTTGTTGGAAAGGATGGATAAATATAATTGCCTGGCAAAAGATTCACAATAGTACAGCCAGGATGAAAACAATCCCCCCTACTGGCTGGACAATACCCTTACCTACAGATAGGTCCAAAAGTCAAATGGACTGTTCTATCTCAACCCCCAAAATGTATGGTTCACCCCACACCTGTAACCCTACCCTGAAACATCAGGTGTCTGTGACCCCATTGGCCCAAGTCTTGTTCCAGCCCACCTTGAAGCCCCCTGATAAGGGGTCTCCAAGGGGCCAGACACCCTCTTGGATTTTCCCCCCTCTTAGAACTCCCACCCTTTCCTAGAGCATCCTCTCTACCCCTTGTCTCTCCTTTCCCCTATCCCCTAAGGCCTTGCCACTGCTGCACCTGGCAGCTCCAAGCAAGACTTCTCTCCATCCCTAATAAATTGATATTCTAAGAGCAGCCCTCAGAGATATCTTGCCTCCATCCATCCAAGCCGTCCTGGAGCCCAGCCTTCCCTACACCCTCTCTTGTATTTTTACAGTTACCAGTTTATTACATAGAGAGAGGGAGAGTTGAACTACCCGAGCTGACAGTTCCTAGTCCAGGGACATGGCCCGGGCTGGCTCCCAGCTCAGAAGCATCACTGTGGTTGTGCAGCATTCCCGAAAAAGGGAGCCCTGCAGGGCCTGCATCAGGCATGAGGCAGAGCTGAGCAGAAGGAAAAGGCTCCTGTGGGATCCAGGGCAGCTCCCTGTGAGACCCAGGATAGCTGTTCACCACGTCCCATCCGCACCTCCCTGACAGCTGCCTATCTCAATTGCCCTGGTGCTGCACACTCCATCTTTTAGTGCCCCAGATAACCCTCCACAGCATAGAGCACACTGGGCTCAGCCATGGTGTCAGTGGAAATGATGAGTAGAGAAGAAGATAAATCCTTTTCCTAGTGCTGCCAACCCCGAGGCTGCTTGCAGCCCTGCCACGTTGCACTCCCTACCACAGCCCCACTGTGCCGACACTTGACAGACGGGGACTGTCCCTTTCCTGACATGGACACATGTCTGGGGTCACCCCTGACAGCTCTCATATTCCTCCTCTGGCACAGAGTCCGGCACAGAAATACCACAGCCTGTTGCTGACATACTGAAGAGGAAAATACCCAAACCAAAGCTCCACAAATAATCCAAACTCACTCAAACCCACACCAAACTCCCTCCTTGCCTTTGGCTGAACTGAACATGCCTGCACAGTAGCAGCTGTAATGCCTGAAGCTGTGATTGGCAATGCAGCCCTCTGTTTACAAATAGGCAACAAAAATAACTCAATTTGGCACAGCAGAACACACATTTACTAAACTCTACAGTTTAGGTCACGTGACGATAACCAAAAGTGCAGAAGAGAGTTGCTGGTTGCATTCCTTAAATCACCCAGAAAAAAAACCCCATAAAATCATAAAAAAGGAATGAACCAACAAAAAAATTCAAACAGCTGTGTGTCCACAAACAGTCAGAGCGATCTTATTTTACTACTGAAACAAGATCAGTCTACTTTTATAGATACATCATAAGCAAAAAGCTGACCCTTTAGGAAAAAAACCCATGTGTTTTAACAAGGGAAAAGGAGAGGAGGGAACAAGAGAAGAAGGCAGAAAAGGGAGGAAAAATATGAAAAAATCTGAATGGAAAATGCATCTGCTAGAGGAGTATTTTTTTCCCCTCCCATAAAACTTGGTCTCTTGGATACACTAGTAAATGGATTTTGATCATAATTTATTTCATTACCGACTACAAATTGCACCTACACATTACAGTTTCTCACATCAATCCCTCCTATGCAGACATTAGTGCAGACAAATGGCTCAGAAGGTAATCCATTCACACTGGGAAACAAATTACCCCATAACAATACCCTCAGAGCAAAGCTGTCACGGTGTAAATATCTACTGTGTAATACAAGCACTTAAAAATTAGGATCTTGATGAATCAGGACTTAAGCTATGATCTCGTTCCTTAAAAATACCAGTTTACTATCAAAAAGATCTCATTAAATTTCTAACATCTACATACTTAAGTCATTTTATATCTATTAGCACCATTAAGCTAAATGGGATTTCAAGTATGTTTTTGTTTATTATTTTGAATAGGACTATGAAAGATTAGGGCTACCAAGAGTTTATTTCCAGAAATGTTACTGCTTAACCAGTCATTAAAGCAAATTTTCTTAATAGTAGCATTTTACAGGATTAACAGTTGATTTAAGATGTGATCTTCAGAACAAATAATTATTTAAGAAATAATTCAGTCTTTCTCCTTTGAATAAACTATGCTTACTACTCACAAGTTTATCCTTTAGTCTCCAACAATGAGCATGAGAGCTGGTTATTTTACAAACATAAGGTATGAGTTTTGAAGTATAAACATCATGGTGACGAACAAAACAGAACATCTCAAAATTCTTGGTTTTATGAGAGCTTCAACGAAAGAATTCAATACTTTCCTAACAGAGGGACACCAAATGTTTCTGGTGGAAAAACGAGAGCAGGTTCAGGGCAAGACCTTTCCTGTTACAGTAAATGTGTCAAAATAGAGGCCTGTTACCAAATAAAATACTTTTAAGCCTATACTTCCCCAGAACTCCATAATGACTAATTCCCACTGAACAGAGAAAAGGACAGGAGGACCATCAGCGCCCAGAAAAAAGCATCAGGATGACATCATTGCCTGTCTGCTAGCCAGGAAAGGAAGAGAGGGATTATCTGAATAGTGAACATCTGGATTGTGTATATAAAGGCAGTGAAGGATTTTTATACATATTAGTTCACTGGGTTCCACTGAATTTTTATCTTACAAAGAAACAGTAGTGCTACAATATGCCTTTATAATGAAAAAGCAACAGGAATTCCAGCGGTCTGGGTTAGTGTATTAAAAGATACCCAAACAGATTTATCATTCACTGCTTCCCTACTACAGTTAATTGAAAAAAAACTTGGCAGATACTTGAACTTGAAACTCTTAATTTTTGAATTTAAAAAAGTCAGCTTAGTAACACTGACTTTCTTCTTTCTGTGGTTCAGATACAAAGATTGCAAGTGACTTGATTCTGAACTTTAAGAACTGAAATTCAAAACATACTCAGTTCCCCATCCCAGCATTGTAAAGACTGCTCAGAAAAATCTTACACATGAAGTATTTCCATTTCCTCAGAATAGAACTCAAAACACATTTGAATTTTCACATTTTTTTAATCTCTAGAGTTGTTGTAAAAAGAAAAATCAACTTATTCTAGTACAACTTTATCAGCTTTATACTTTGCAAAGAAACATTCTTACCTTGAACTGTTAAAGTTGCTGATGCCTCAGCTTTTCCAACCATATTTTCTGCAACACAAGTGTATGATCCCATGTCTCCTGCCATAACTTTTCTGATTTTCAAGGTATGATCATCACGGATTTCGTATCTTTAAATATACATACTAGTTAACAATGAATAGGAATAACAGAACTTTGTACAATTTCTGTAAAGGATAAAACCATGGTGGATTTGCTCTAAAAATATTCTCATTTCTGTATTTCCCATAAGGGGGAAAAAAGTATACATACTTATAAATTGATAATGCAAAATGAAGTTTTAAAACCAAAATACATCCAAGTACTTGAAAACCTTATTCTGATATTATTTGCACAAAATTGTAAAGCCCTAATGTAGAACATCTTATTTGTTAGAATTTATTTAACAAGTAAATATAATAATATTTAATATTCTCCATCTGAATGACAGCTTTTTTTTAACGTGGTTGAAAAGAAAATATTGTTTCCAAGAAGATCAGAATTGCTTGAAAGTCAAGATAAATCACAATTCTTTTTTTTCTTTTTTTTTCCAAAGGAAAAGGCCTTTCCTAAAGGCCTTTCACCAGTTTCTTTCCTTTCATCACCTTTCTCTCTTTTATGCATAATGCAGTCAATGTGTTTCAATTTATGGTAAGTAGATTTTTCTCCTAAAAATGATAGTTTTTATTAAGGCTATAGACGACATTATCAAGAAGCTGGATTTCAAAAGTAAGTGGCCAACAAATTCAAACATGTTAAACGGTTTCTTCTTTCAGTCCACTCCCCTGGAAGTATTTTAAACTGATAATTAGGATTTCTAAGTATGTAAATTTAGTATTTAATCTATCTCTATATTGATCTATCACAGGGTGCGTTTATTTTTAATAGTGTGTTTTACTTTTTGGTCTGAATTCCAGCCATAACAAGGAAGTTCATTGGAAACCTAGCAACAAAAACATGTATAACCAAGGCAGCTTCCTACATTGCCAGACTACATTTTACATGAATTGCAATTCCAGTATGTACTTATTGATGTTGTAATCTCTTTCACTATTTGTAATGCATTCTCCAAAACTTTTAGTAATCACAAAAGACTCTTCAGGTGAAGAACTAATCTGTATCTGATATTACTGGCTGAACTTGGTTTTTTGTTAGATTTGTCATGTGTTGTCACAACAAAAGTTTGAAAGCAGGCCATTCTTAAGTTTCAACATAAATTGTAAATTCAACTAGAGCACAGTGCTAATTAGAAATGTTTTATTGGATCAAGCCAGGCCTTTTGCATTCAAGACAAAGAAATTCTAGCTGTCAATCACTGAGTGCCCCCATCATACACCAAACTAGATGTCACAAAAAGTGTAACTCTAAGTACTGCACCTTGCTTTTGGCAGTTCCCCGTCATCTTTCCTCCACCTCACTGTAGGGACTGGGTCACCTCTCGCCTCACACTTAAATTCTGCACTGTCATCCACAGTCACCGCCAAATTGCTCGGTCTCTTCACAAAAGATGGTCTCTCTAAAGGGAAAGGAAAACAAGGATTAATCCAGCAGCTCTGTGTCCAGATTACACAGGATCTCTGTGAGGCTGCTTGCAGGTGTCAGCAATAAGCATCCCATGCAATAATTTCCAGTGCTGCATTTGAAAGGCAACTTTTTCTTTCACCAGCACACATGATGTAAAACAAACCAAGAAAACCCAGAATATCCTCTGTGGCATTCACATTCGCTGAACAGAGAGACATAATTTTCTCTCTCAGGATTTTCTATTGGAGAAGCACAGAGAGAAGAGAAAACCATTCTTATCTATACCTGTGTTTGTGCCCATCTGGAATAGAGATTTTTTACTCAAGGTGATCGCTTGATTGGATTCTGTTGATGGCTGTTTGGATTCATGGACCAATTTGGAGCCAACAGCTGTTGGGAGTCCAACAGCTGAGAGTCACAGGTTTTTCTAGTTAGTGATAGTTCTTGTTAGTGTAATATAGTATAATATAGTATAATAAATAATTAATTAGCCTTCTGAAATCACTGGAGTTCAGACATCATTCTTCCCAGGCGTTAGGGATCCCAGTACTGATAATCCTCTCTGTAGTTTTTGTTCATCAAAACTGCTCCTATCCCTGACTTAAATTGCAGGACTTGGATGACCCAAGTCCTGGCTCACCGGAGTCAGATTAACTGCTGCACACTTATGTTCAGACTTTCTAGAACAAAGGGTGACCTCAGTACAGGCTGCGTTGTTTTGGTAAACCCTGCAAATTTCAGGAAAGGTATTGATATGCTTTTCTACCTGTAACAGGATTCAAAGCTTTAGGTTGCTGGGCTATGCACACTTTCCTAATTCCACGCCAGGCTGCACTGCAGTGAGGTTTGCACACTCCCAAGGATAAAAGTGGCTTTAAACAATTTCTGGAATATCCCAGGAATGACCCATCTAGAAGAGCAGCACCAGATGACAACAGCATGTCCATAAAAGAACTGGGAAGGTTTAACAGGAAAGTGTTTGGCAGGTTCCTTTGCCTAAGGCAGATGAACTTTTTGTCTATAAACCTGTGAAAGCTCTGAGGGAGTTGAGAAGGCAGTTGCATGTTTTGACTTGTATGTATTAAAGATATAAATATCATCCCCCTGGAACTGCAACAGTCTGAGGCCATTGGCACCATCAGGAAGTGTGAATACCCAAAAATACTCCACAAATTTCTCAGAGGAATACAAAACAACCAGACAGAAGGATAAAGAGACAATCCCATGCTCTTCATGTCTCACATTTGTGTTTGAGTAAAGCAGTTCTAAATATTAGTCTGGATTTGCAGACACAAAGATTCAATATTAAAAAATCTTCATGGTTCGAAAAGGAAATGTGACTGAACAAAACTTTATTAAAAAAAAAGCTTCCTTTATTTTCGAGGATGTCCAGACCAGCTGGACACTTGTGTTGTAGAAAACTTAACTTTGCTGGCCATGGTAGGAAATAATGTTAAATAAAACAGCAAGTTGAGCTTTAAGCTGTCAGTTCTAACCCGAGTTCATATACAAGAAATGAGAACTAAAACAGAGATCTACAGACATAAATCGAGCTGTGAATTAAAAAGATAAAACTATAGACAACCCCCTACCCTGGCCCCTTTTTTGTAGGTGCCCAAAAAAACCAAACCTGAATGCGAGAAAAGAACATCCAGATTAAATTTCAGAGTAGGAACAGTTTGGGGAAGAATATTTAACTTAACTATGCAAGAGAAAAAGAACTGATCTGGTAAGACTAAGACTGCTACCCAACAGCAAAACCCACAAGAGGCATGTTGTTCTCCAGATCAGTTTTCAAAGAAAGAATGATGGACTCCCACGAGTTTTTGTCTGCCCATTTATAACGCTCTTACTCAATGCAGAAACAGATAAGGGAAATCAGCACTGATTTAAGAATCTATCTTTGTCACATGATTATTTGGTACATACAAGGAAAGCTTAGCAAGGATAACTTTGAAACTTTCTAATATTACAGTTTCTGGCATGCAATCCTCCCTCTGATCTAAAGCAGAGACCTAGAAGCAAAAGTTCAACTCCTAAATAACCAAATCTCATAAATAGAAGATTAATGCAGAAAAAAATTAATATATTAAGTTAGCATACTACTCAAGCTTTTTCAAGCATATCCAAGTCTGAGTTGAAAGAATAAGGTGTTTTAAAGATTTCTAGACACAGGCTGGTAAGACATTCAATGCTTTACTGACCTATTTGAAAACAAACCTCACTAGTTTCCCCAGGCCATTCAGTTTTCTGGCTGAAAATCTGAAATATGTCTGAAAAGAACAGGAGATGAAGAAAAAGCCAGACAGAGCTCTGCCTGCAATGCACCCCTCTTACAGGTGTTTAGCAGGAGAAGTATTTTTTCAGCCTCAGTTATCAAACAGTCCAGCCCATGATTCCCTTCCTGGCAGCAGACTAGTGATGACCTGTTAAATGGTACAGTTAAATAGAAGCCTGGTGCCAGGACTTTACTCAATTAATTACAACTTTCAAGTTTAGATTTTGCTTGAAAGTTCTGAAAGTCTATTTGAAAATAAACTTCCTCCCCTAGTGCTTCAAAAGGGCTTATACAAAACCAAAATAAAGCAGTACAAGGGATCACAAAGTCTTCCTGAGCTTCTAAAGGGTTACATACCAGCTTCTTCCTGGATATTCAGTCTGAACAATTTTAAGATGGCAGTAAACCTTGTTTTATTTAGGAAACCCCTGTTTCACACGAAACTCTGAACAGGTCTTCAAGTTACCTGAGTCCTAGCTCAACAGTGTAGGGAAGACAGATAAAAGTGCCAAAGACAGAGAAGACAGCTCTTAACCATGAATTTAACAAAAATAAAACCACCAACAAGCTACTAGTACTGCAGCAGCACTGTGATGGAAACCAGTGAGCTGTGAACCAGGGCTTGGATGGTCTCATCCTGTAAAGATGCAACACCTATTTTTTTTTTATCCAACCTATCTCAAGCCTCCTCTAATTTAAAGTAAAATGGGACATATTTTGAAGGAAAAGCACCTAAATTCTCCTATGCTAAAGGAATACTGGGACTGCAGGTGGACTTACAGCTTCCCTCCTGATGTTGCATCAAAACATACAATTTTCAGCTAAGCTCAGCTATCTTAAATGAAAACATATTTTTTGATGCTCAGAGGGGCTATCAATAGAATCACTTAAACAAGCAGATCTGTTGTAGTTTTACAACACTCAGCACATGTTCCTATAAATGAAAGGATAATTATTCCAAATAGAAATTTAGAGTAATTCTGATTCTCTCCAGTAAGAAGGAAAAACTAAGCCTCTGCTTCTTAAACTTGTTAATTTTTGTTTTGCTGTTATTTCACAATACTGATCCAGTCATGGACACTGGAATTATTTTCAGTTTGAGCATTAAATACAAAAGCTTTTAATAACAGGAAAAAGTTGTCCCAGGTGGGCTGCAGAGCCATTACCTTCCTTTTATGTACTAGATCACAACCATGAGAAAAACATTTTCAGCACTGAAAAAGAAATGGATCAGAATGTTTAGAAAAAGGCTTACTAGGAAAAAAGATGGACATTTTCATCAATAGAGTCTAAAATTTTCATCAATAGAGTCTAAAAGGAATTCTTACCTAAAACAGTGAGCTCTGCAACTTCACTTTCACGTTCTCCAACCATATTTGTTCCAACACAAACGTATTTGCCAGCATCGTTCTTTCTTGTGTATGTGATCATCAGCTTTCCTCCTCTGATCTAGGACAAACCAAAGACAGCAAGAATACTTCAGTATGAATTATCCATTTAATAGTAATAGCTGGGAAAATATTTTGTTACAGATAATAAAACAGAACAAGCCATTTGTGGTTTTACCTATCACACTAAAAAAGTGGAAAAAATTACTATTAGCCTAATTTTCTTCTCTTATGCAGAAAGCTTGTGTTTTAATTTTATATCAGTATTTTAAAATCTCTGAGATTGGAAGACTTGTTAGTTTTTTCTTCATTCTGTGTGATGTAATGCATGCTCACCAGACTATTTAATGCTTGTAAGCCAGAAGGACTACAATTCCCTCCCATGTACTGATACAATCAGGCGGAGAGTAAAAATTAGCACGAGACATAAATCTCATTTTCACATGAAGTGCTGCAATTACTTTTTCTTGACAAGAAGTATGTGCACACTATCCTGCTGCTGGTCGTGCTCATTATTATTCATTAATTTTGTGTTTGTTTTTGTTTTCATTTCTTAAGGAGTGAAGGAAATTCTTTATTCTTTAGTTCTTCACCTTAAATAGGTAAGTTTAAAGGCTGATAAGCAGATGAGCGGAAGCAATTATATTCTTACTGAGAAATGAATAACGTTCTGTTCTTAATTTTGAATTCAGCTTTTGGGAGATAACAGAATTCCAATGAGCCCCAAATCAGAAAACACACTTACCTTTTGTGATTCCAAATCTTATTATGTTATATAAAAATGTGCATTAAATGCATATGAAAATACCTTCCTTTAAAAGGATTTATTCCCCCATTTTATTGACCAAATGGTTGAACAAGTTGCAAAGTCCACAAAAATGCAGCAAAATTTGAGTAGGCAGCTGCATATGTACCACATTTACTTTGATATACAAAGAAAGTTCTTTAATTACAGAAAATACAATTTGAAGT
This sequence comes from Taeniopygia guttata, assembly GCF_048771995.1. Classification (NCBI taxonomy): domain Eukaryota; kingdom Metazoa; phylum Chordata; class Aves; order Passeriformes; family Estrildidae; genus Taeniopygia; species Taeniopygia guttata. The sequence goes on from NC_133024.1 coordinate 10,516,033, forward strand.
GCACATATGCTTACAAGCCCTATCACTTTTGAAAGCCACTGCAGTTCAAGCCATGGGTGGAAGTAGACAATAAATAAAAGCCACATATGAAGCTACATGAAAGGCTCTAATGTGGTCAGTGACAAGGAAGAGAGTGTTCTCAATATGAGGTATTTAGCTTGAGTTGCCTGCAGCTAGAAATCTATCCCTGGAAATTTGACATCTCGAGCAGCGTTGGGCTGTGATTGTCATTGTAGGATGTACAGGCACAGAGATGACAGTCAGTTATTGAGATAAATGGACACGCACGTGGAGCGTAGACAGTGTTGCATACAAATTTCATTCTGTTGCCTTTGGCACTCATTGCTTGAGAGCACAAGAGAAATGTCCTTTATCATTCAGAAAGCTGGTAATGCTGAAATTTCAGTGGAGATTTGAGGCATGAGGAATGAAAAAATAAAGCTGACCTGCAAACACACATCTTTCAAGAATCTATATGCAGTTTTAGATTGCTGACTGCCTGAACTGGTGAGCAGGGGAAGAGGATGTAAACTACAACTAGAAGTCTACAGATGTATTTATTTCTGTTTTACATGTCCCTAAATCACAGAAAGCAATTAATTTTCCAAATAATATATGCAAAGGATTAAAAAAAACCCCACGACTTTCACTTGCATTTTGGGGTACTTGTACATCCAGATGCACATGCAGAAATATGTACCTTTTATGTATATAAATACTGACCACACTGGACAGAACAAAGAAATGTATTTATATGTCATAAGAATTTGCCAGCTCATCTGATGATTTCAAACCCATGTAAACTGAAATCTGTGATTTTTGTGTATGCCTTCAAAGTTTGAATGCTAGTAACTTTCAGTAGCATTTGTGCTCCTCTGTTATTTTATCACTTAAGAAAATCTCACTCAAATCCACCACAATATGACACAACTGCATATCTTGCATGAACTGTAACCTTAAGCAAGAACAATCCTAGGAATTTCTTGTAGGAATTGCTAGGAGACTCTTTTCAAAGCATAGATGGAGAGAAACATTAAAACAGAAACATATGAAAAACTAAAAAGTCATTGAAAGCTTCTTTTCTTGCAAGTTATTTGAGATTTAGATAAAGCAGGAGAGACAGAGGAAACATTCCCTCATGGATGTTGAGGCAGTCTTTCTAGGATGTGACATGCACGCTGAAGGAGGCTGTGCTTACAACATGGAATTCTGAATGCATGTGCAAAGGGGTTTCTTTTGTTGGGTTGGTTGATTTCCTTAAAACATGAGAAGGGTTTAGAACTTTCACTACAATGACAGTTATTCCACATGGAATTGTGATAAATTACACAGCTACAATAAAATGTGCCACCATTGAATGTGGAATTACACATGTCTGTAACTGGAGCACTCACAGATGGCTAGAAGGAAGTGAACTTCCCCTGGTGGGCAACTACCGAAGTGTTTTAAAAAATAAGGCACCCACCATCTCAATAAGACTAGACTGTCCCTTCAGTTTAATATGACATTGCAAATGAAAACTGCAGCTATGAAAAATTTATGTTGTCTATGTGCAGTACTTCTTCTCAACAGGCACTCCCAGAAATACCTATGGACCATAGACCAATGGCTTTACGTAAAAAACTACACAAAATTTGGTAGGAACACATAAAGAATCACTGCTGAATTTGTCTTACTAAGTTCATATCCAGTATTGAGAGCTGTAAACAGTCAAATCACCTTTGGAGACAGTACATGAAATCTTGCAAATTACAACTCTTCATAGTCTGCGTATACTTAACAGTTAATGAAGGAATTTTAATTTGAGTGCTCTGGCTCTTCTCATATTTTTGCCCTTGCCCCAGAGTACACCAGCTGGACTTTATAGCAGCAAATGACATAATTTGCAAAAGTGACAGGCAGTGAGTATACCATTACATCCCAAACCTCCTGAAGAGTTGTGACCATGCTGAATACCAACAGAAATCCTTTCTTCCTAGTAAACAAGATACAGAAAACAGTTTTATTCCACTACTCTAGAAGATATGGTTGTGTCATGGGAAAAGAACGGCTTTGCTAACTGCCAAAGCTAAAATTCTAATTGTGGAAGTAAGTGTCATGTTTCATTTATACCAAAATGAAGCCAAGACACTTTTTGACTTTTCATGCCTCTTCAGTATTTTGTTCTGTGCCTACCAGCAAATCTATCAGGCATTTACAAGTTGGATAATACAAGAATAACACTAAATTTTAATAAGAGAAAAAGACTGATTCTAATAAGAGAAAAAGATTCTAGTAAGAGAAAACGCATTTCACAGATGATCTTCAGCTGCCTGTAAGATGTATGGATTATTGTATGTATGCTAAGAAAATATATGATGTTATGGTGACTTACAAAGACTTTTTGAAAGCTATTTTCTATTACCTGCCTGCCTGACCATATTTTGCTCCTCCTCAGTAAATTGCTCATTCAAGTAAGTCCACTTCATTTATTTCTTTAAACAATAGTTGGAGATGTTCATACAGAAAACTCTAGGCACCCACAGAGTTAACTAGGTCCAGAATTGTAAATTATGGCCACCCAGCAGCAAAAAATCATATACAAATAATGAATCAACTCAGTCAGCCAATAAATCAAATTCATAAAAACCTACCCAAGGGTTCTACAACATACCACCAAGAATTCAGTATAGCTGTACACACATATATTCTTATTCTGAGACCATATTTTATATACCTATGTGCGTTGTGTATATGTGAGTAAATTTCTGCACATATAAATCCGTACCCATCTGTCTGTGTTATGAAATATTTTTATATATGTGGGTGATTCATTTACTTTTCACAGAAATGTGGTATGAAATATGAGACAGAATGAAGCCATAAGAGAAATGCTTGGGGAGTCCAAATATAAATGTGAGTGACATTTTTTTTAACTTTCTTTCAGTTTCTAGTTTATTTCTATTTAATAAATAAAATCTGCTCTGTTGCAAAATATTTCAAAGGCAAACAAATTAATAGGAAAATCAAATTTAGACTGCAGAATGAAATACTGACTTCTGTTTATATAGCCAGGGTTTCTGCATATGTGATATCACAAATTTCATATATTTTAGTCTTCTACAGTACAGCATACACAACAACTCATTTTCTCTCATTTTCTAAAGTGAAAGTGGTGGGCATGTAATATTAACATGTCAGACACTGCCTTTGCTTTAAAAGTGTAAATTACGAATAACAATACAACAGTCGAAGTACAATGTGAGTCCAGGCAATTGTAATTAACAGTTCCACCAATGGTATATCCAAGTAAAATGGAGCTTTTATTTCTTAGTTACAAAACACAGCGTTTGTTCATTTTCCTCTGTCTGGTCTAGCATCCCAAAATATCCATATCACAACTCACCACTGCAGGAGAGGCTGTAAGGCATGGAATGTCAGCAGTAGAAGGCAGCTTTGCAGTTTGAACAAAGTTGAACAAAAAGGGGTAAAAACTACTATCTTAATTTTTATTTAAAAATTTGTATCTTGTTCCAAGCCTTGTGAATCCCATGTATTCTTCTGTACCTATTATAGCATGCTTAAATATCAGACACTAGACATCAAAATGTGTTTGGAGCAGGTCTTCAACAATGGCTAAATTTGTTCTTGTTTAACTTCAAAGTTCAGACAGATGAGTCTGTCCTGCTTTCCGTTCCATTCTCTGGGACCCCAGGAAGGTACATGCTGCCTCCTCCAGATCAAACACACAAAAAATTTTATTTGAAAGTAGTCTGAAACATTCTTTCAAGTGGTCTTCCTGTGCTGTAAATCTGTCATGACGAAGTGCAAGTCAATTGTTCCCCGCTACGCTACAGACCAACAAAACAGCTTTGCAAGAGAGACAGGCCTGAAGGCAGCCTAAAGCTGCAAAATATAGGAAGGTGGCTTTACATAAAAAGAAGGTATTTAAGGTAGATAAAATGACAATAGATTCAAGCTGCTGCTTCTGGCACCCCAGCCAATCTGATATATCAGAGGCAGAATCAGATGCAAGTCCGTTCACACGACTCCTTTTCCCACTTTTTTGGCCTCATTATCAATGGCTGTAAGTACAAGAAGGTGGATATCTACAAAAGCTTAACAGTTATCTGTGTCCTGAATTTCTTGGTGAATTCGGAGGCAGCTGACAGCTATTCAGCCCTTGCCATTATCAGAAGACACCAAATATCAGAATTACTTTATGTGTTTGACGTTTCACCCAACAAGACTGTAGAAACAGCCAAGATATATGCAGAATTCCATAAATCAAATTCAGAAAAGAAAAATCTATGCCTCAGCATATGTGATTTTCAGAAGTCTGAAACTGTAACAATTCCAAATTAACTTTCTATGAACATTTGGCTTTTGTTAATCACAAAGGAAGATTTAATTCAGAGGAAGATTTACTTCACAATAATCCGTATTGGCTCACATTAGTCAGAACTAATTTCTGAACACACAGCTATGTTTATATTGCAATATTTGAACCAATAAAATACTTCTCTGAAATGCTTTCATAGCTACAGTGCAAAACATTTTCTGTGCAATACTTCCTTTCTTATTATAAACCAAGATTTAAATCTTACAACAAAAGCATGCTACTACTATCTTCATGGTCTTAAATCTCTCCTAAAACGATCACCAAAAATATATATAAAAAAGAAGCAAGTACTTCATAAACTTTTTTCATATTGTTACTTATTAAGTACAGAAAACACACTAAACTCAACTAATGGACAACACTTAGGCACATTTTATGGGTCACTAAAATTATATCGAGGACTATCAATCTTTCTTCAATATCCAAAGAAGGCCCTGCCTGGGAATGATGAGTTTACAATGACAACTGTGAAATTTCTGTAAAACTGTAGATTTAACCCCATGCATAAATCTCCCCTGGATGCACTGGTGCACATGTAGCTTTCACTACAATCAGTGATTGAAATCAGAAGTAAAAGTGAACTTGAACTGAACTCGATGCCTGGTATGTCTTCATTTGTCTTCCCTTAAGCAAGTCAGAGGATTTGAAGTATCAGTTACAGATGAATTTTCTTTTAAGCATCACCACTACTGTGTTATTTACACACCTCCAAGGATAAAATCTCAGACCAGTCAGGGTTTATTTTCCACACAAAATTTCTCAGTTTTTAATTACGTTACCTAAAGAATCACAAATGTAATAAGGAAAAATAATACCAACAAACCACAAATTTTAAAACATATAAAAAATTTCCTACCTGGTAACCATAAAAGAAACTACATAACCCAAATCTCCAGAGGAATTTAGCAGCCTGTTTCCCACTGTAAAAGAAAGACCACTCTGAGGTCACTCTGAGGAGCTGTGTTAGATTCACCAAGGATGAAGACAAAAGGCTCACCTACATCACCAGACCTGACTGCATGTGGCAGATCACACCTAAACCCTGCAGACAACACCAGGGGTGGAGGGAGGAGAGCACAGCCATGACTTTCCAAAGGGGTCCAGACTCTGCTGCTGATTCCAAGGGAATCTCAGTTCCTGTCATTGTAGATATCGACAAAATTGTCTTACTTTTCTAAGTCTGAAACTAATGTTGGCAGGATGACAACATGGATTTAAGACAATTGTATATCATAGGGTGTATTTCATCAATAGAAAACTTCCTACTTTCCCCTTAGAAGAGAGCAGCTGTGCAGAGCAGGAGTCTTCAACAGCAGAGTCCTAACATTCAATTTCAAACTTTAGAAGGATGGGTAGGTAAAACTTCACCAAGACTTGTAATCTGATGGAAGACATTTCTCAGAACGCACATTTCTCAAGGCCATCGTGCTAAAATGCAGGGTTTTTCGAGGTTCTTATGTAGGGTCATCTAAAGGGAACTGTTCTGAAAGGACTCAATTTATCAAAAGATTTGAAGTGGAATTTTGTAGGTCTTCTTCTACTATGAGTTCCCACAAGAAAATAAAACATGCAAAACTAAGGATTGCCTAGACGTACAGGTACGATTGAGAAGCAACAACAAAATCCTCACAGTTTGAAAGGAGGGAATATAAATGAATTATTCATATTTTTCTCCTGGCTGGTCTGTGCAGCAGGTCATTATTTTCAGCTGTGGCTTCAGTCACTCTGTGACCTTCTGAGGTGCAGCAGTTTTGGCTCAAACTCCCACTTGTCTGGAAGAGAAGGCACATCCCCTCTGAGCCTGGCTGCCCACTGCTGGCTCCTCACTCAAGGGATGCAAATCTCAGGCTCCCGGATCCTTCCCGTGACCGCTGCACTTCCTGCACTAAATTGCCTGTGAAAGCTTTCCTCCCTGGAGCTGGCACAGAAGCTTCCCAAGGGATGAAGGATTTTCTTAGTTCCTCTGGGGCTAAACCTGAGCTCTTTATGGCAGAGAACATGAACTGAGAACCAAACTAAGCAAATAAAATTAGTCACAGGTGACTAAAATGCAGTGGATTCTTTCATACATTTCCAAATTTGTATTTTCAAGACAGAGTGAACTTCTCATTCAAAACATTTTATGTAAAAACTTTATAATCAAGTTAATTCCCAAAGAAGTTTTGGTTCTGCCAATTAAACACTGCAAATAAACAAGTATTTTGCAAAACTAATCCTGAAAAAAAAATCAAATGTTTTCTAACATAACTAAAAATCTACTGATTCTCTGTCTTTTGACCAAGATGACATACCATGGAAATGAGACCACACTTCAAAAAGATATAAACCCATGTTAAGTTTCTATTGCATTTATCTCTGAGTGAGCCTAAGGTTTGTAGAACTCTTCCACAGTTAATGCTAGGCAGAAAAAGTTGTGAAAACATTAAACTTTTCCCATCATTTGTCAAAGAGAGGAGCATATGCACTGCAATGCTGATTTTTCATGAACAGTTAAACACAGAAGTCATATATTAACCTGCCACATTTCACTTTTCCATCACTGTTCACTACAGCTCTCATGACTGCAGCACATGCAAATCATAAATCACAGATTTCCTTGTATTTTTTGTGGTTTGCACACAAGCCTTGTGTTACAGGACTGAGGCAAAAACTTGCAGTCATAGGCAACCACAAGCAAATCTTGAGTGTAACTTTCATTATTTCTAAAGGACTGCTGAAAAACCACTGGGCTACACTTTACAGCTACAGAAAGCTGTCTGCTTGGAAGATGCTAAAATTAAACTTACAAAGAATAAGGAGGAGAATGTATGCACAGAGAGGCAAAGAGCAAATCCCCCAGTTTCCCCAGTTCACAGAGCAGCCCAGAATCAGAATTTTTGTGCTCAACTTTAGATCCTCCAGAGGGAATGACCTGCAGATCTTGGTCCGTTCACAAATGTTCTGTTGCCACGGACTTTACAACACAGGCTGATCCTCAGCTACACACAGCAAAGCCAGGAGCTACTTGGAGCTTCTTTTTCTCCTGAAATAAGCCAGCCCAGGTTGCAATCAAGCAGAATATAGCATACACTGTCCCCATGCTCTCCATGCGTGGGGAGCAGCTCGCATGTGCCATCCTTGAACTGCGATAACCCTGCTGCTGTTGGTGGGCTGCTGCCAGGCTGGACACTGAGAACACGCTGTGGTTGGGCTCTTCCCACTCATCCCTCTGCCTCTGGAGCAGCAAGCCCTTATTGCTCAGCGTATATATGGGAGTGAAAAGGCACAAAGAAGGAAGAGAAGCCCAAAGAGCGCTGCCTCTCACCCAGCCTTGCCTGCTCCAGGCTGCCCCAGCTCTTCAGGCAGACTCTGGAGCCCTGCTGGGATAATTGCTTCCTGCCCAGCAGCTCCTTGCTATTCTTCCCAGATGCCACAGTGGGTTTAAACTTCTGGAGCAATTCTTGTTGCTGTTAAAAGGTTATTGTAAACTGCACCACTGGAAAAGGCTGAGAGAGAAATGTGGCTGCAAGGGAGGGAGAAACTGTTCTGGACACTGAAAATACCAGCTGCTCAGCTTTTCATATGTGTATATACAAAGCAAACTAACTGGCCAGGTTGTGTATGGAAATCAGCCTCCTGTTTGCTGATGTTTGCTGTTATTGGAACAGGCTTGTAAAAATGGCAGAGAAATGGAAATGACTCTGCATATCATTTTCCTGTTTTATCTTGTGTCTTGTGCACGCCTTTTTTAGAATTAGTACTATACTGTCATAAATGAGAAGCTTTGACATCTTCTGTATGAGCAATGTAAAAAGAACAGAATGAATAAGAAGTAATCTTTACAGAAAACTGGAAGTGTTACTTGATCAGATCTCAGTTCACTTGGTACAAATTACCTTTTCATGACAGTGACAAGAAGTTAAAAACTACAAATGCACTCCCACAGTATACTTTCTTCCCCAAAAACACAGAAAAAGCTCACCCTATGCTTCCAATACATACAAATACAAACACTGAGTCTGAAGTAAACACTTAACTTTAAAGCCATTACTGTTGCTTTGCCAGCTACTTAGCATGACAAAGAAAAAAAAAAATCAAACCAAACACAAACAAAGGTTCTCTTTTTGCATTTAACAGACATCTATGTCACATTCTGGCTGATTTTTTCAAAAGCAGATGGCAAAATTTAGGAATCTGTGGCTGCTGGAGGTGTGTGGTAGTCCGCATTTCTGCCTGTCAGATGGACATATTGATATGTCCAAGTAGTTGAATTTGCAATTCCACTTTCCAGACCTGGTCCTGAATGCTGATCACCAAAAGGAGCTGCCTGTAGCCCCTGGCATGCAATGCTTCCAGTGCCACCATGGCCCACAGGGGACAATTTGCAAATGGGAGCTGCCCTCCACACTCCCTCTCTGACTCCAATCTGTGTCCCAAATATGTAAGATTATTCACAGGGAAAATACTTTAGAGTGGCATTTCTTTGTGTTGTAAAGAAAAATATGCAAAAACATACACTAAAGAGTGCCAGGGAAAGTTGACCCATGTGAACAGACAAGGAAGACAGTATTTAAAGGACTGTCTTGAAAACATCCATGCAAACAAGATACCTTATCAATAAACTTCCCCAGTCTTCTTGTCCCCTTTTCTTACACAAACATCAACCCCCACTGCAATACATAAATTACAGTATGTCACATCAGTACCCTGATGTCTCCACCAAGGTATAAGCTTACAGAAGAGTTTATGGACAATAAAGATCATCCTTGTTTATATTAGAGGTCACAGGTCCACTGTTTGCCCTTATTTATATCCAGAAAAGTTACATAATTGATATTTGCTACACTTGCATATTAATTTTTAATGGAAGACTCATACTATGGTTTCCAAATGCTGAGTAAACATTCCGAATTAAGGAGTAAAGATCTAAGAATTCTCAAGTATGATAAATATAAAAGAAATATACAGCGAATCTAAGAAATCATTAGGTGTGCATTGTATTTTGCATTGTACTATTAGTGACTATCCTTCATGTGTTTCAACCAGACTTTTCTAAGACAGCCATACTGTTGACTTTGGAAGACAAAAGAAAGCAATCTTCTGAAAGTGGAAGTCAATAACAAGGAGAAAGCAATATTTTCAGAGAATATTTGATAAAGAGTGAAAAAACATGTTCTGATAATTGTCTTGTCCTTTCCAGCAGTTCCATGTGTTGCTGCACATTTGACCAAAGTACCATAAAATCAAAAATAGCTTTGTAATTTGATGAGATTCACTTTCAGTGGATTGCAATGAAATATTGCATGTCTCCAGACCTAAGGTTTGGCAATAAATGTTTGGTAGAATATAACATGAATATTTTTACTATATTTCAGAAGAACGCTTAAATATTCTGAAGTTTCTGAAAACAGGAATTCCAGACAATCCTACTACATTCAAAATTTTGTTCAAGATCTGGCAGGCCTAAAGCACAAATGTTGTATTACAGCTATTATTACTGGCACTTGCAAACATGCATGCCAAGAATAATCTGATATGCAGGCCATTCTCTGCATGGAATATTAAAATATTAAAATATTTGGTATATTTAGAGTTGCCTTTAATAATGCATTAGACTTGGATCTTGGCTCATCTTGCAAACTAATTTTATAGCAGGATTACCTGGAAAGTTACCACAAAGGTATTACTTTATAATTCTTCAGTTTATGGTTAGTTTATGAACTTTTCAACAAATTAAAAGAAATTCACCTTTGAGGCAGAGGACTGGGCCTGACATACTTATAGCCCAAACAGTAACTCTGTCCCCGAGACATGAGAGGAGACAAAAACCAAAGCAGGAAGAGGAATTTAATGAGATGCACACCTCTGTGAGGAGCAAAAGAACATAAGTTCATTAACTGTGGACTTGGAAGAAAGAAGGTATACAAAGAGGATTCCACTGGAAAGGAATTTTATACAACAAATTAGTCGGGTAGGCACACAGATATCAGAGTGGCTTCCAGTGTTTCTATTCTGGTACAATCACGTGGTTAAATGAACAATACTTTGCCTTTTCAGAACCCACTTTCGTGGAACTGTCAACTACTCTTCAAACACTCCCAAAGGAAAAAAACCATTGGGTCACATCTAACTGGAGTTAGCACAAATGTTATTATTATTAAAAGTTTTCACACAAGTCTAAGAGAAGGAAAATTGCATATATCTAACTGAAACAAGTGATTTAATGCTTGCTACCTAAAACATTCTGTTCCAAGAGTTAATGGAGAGCACAAAAAAGACACAATCCTGACCCGGTATCATCTCAGTTCTCTCAGCTGAATGTAAAGTGGGCAGAGATAACTTTGTATATAATTTGAATGCTGCAAATTGGTACCTAGGTGTAATGTTTGTCAACTTATTTTAAAGACTGCATTTTGTAGCAGGTAAGAAGCAAAGAATACAAAGGTAAAAACTAGCGTATTATGGGCTGCTCAGGGTTGAAAGTAATCTCCACAAGCAGAAACAAAAAATCCCTTCACATTCTCCACAGCACCTGAATAAATACATCATCTTTACCTTATAAAACTTGTCAACACTGGTAGTATCAATTCTCCAATGAGAATTTGTGGAAGTCCTTTGAAACAATGTTCAGAGAGAGAATTAATTGATTTTTGCCATCTCTTGGTTTCATTATTTCATGAACTGATGGCCATTAACAGCATCCAGAAGTAGGTGGCCAATCAAATGGCCTATGTGTCCTATCAGAAGACAATCTTGGGGAAAAAAAATTGCTTAGAGTACATTTAGAATCATAGAATTGTTAAAGTCGGAAAATATCTTCAAGATCAGTGAGTGAAACTGTTAATGTGCAATATATTAAAACAATATTGTTATACAACTTGGAAAAGCTATGTCAACAGGCCTTCTCTTATAGAAGAGTTCTCTAGGCTGGTTATCAGTGCCCCAGACAAGTATTTGTAGATACCATTTTCTGGATTAACAAAACAAATCCCATTTTAATTAGAATCAGCTTATTATCCAACATGATACCTTGGTAAGAGAATACCAAATAAATAAAGGCTCCTTAACCTATCAGTAACTAGAACTTATCCCACAGAACCAATACTTAATGCTGACATTTTGTCTGTCACCACACACTTTTTTTGCACTGTGCAGTAGCTATGAATGTGTCCATTTTTAAATTGAAATAGAAAATGCTTCTTCGTTTTTTTATTTTTGTTTGTATTCATATGGTTGTTGTTTTAATAATTAAGGAAAAAGCAGAGATGAAGCTGGAAGTTTTAAAATTTCATGTCTATTTTAACACAAAATTAGGAAGAAACACAATTCACTCTCAAAAATCAACAAGACATATTCCTATGAAAAAGAAATGTGGAGACTTCAGTTTAAGTTCTGTGCAACAGTTGATAAAGGCTCCAAAAGCACAGGTATCCCTAACATCACAAGCTGTAATGATGTGTTAACCTTGGTGACAGTCAGAAGAAAAGGGTCAAAGGTTCAGCTGGCATCCCTGGGGGGAATCCTTCAAGGTGAATTTGAGACTCATTTTCAGGGCAGCACAGTAAAACTGACACTGCAGTTTGAGAAATGTACATGCTACAAAGGTGAAGAACTGCCTTTTACTTGAACTTGCTATCCATAGCAGTAGAAAAAATGGTCTTTGTTGAGATGGTTAAAGTAGAGAGAACACAGTTCACTACCACATGAGATAGCAAAAGATAACCTTTTTAAAGATTGAGTCTCTTTTTGAATTGGAAATAATTATCACAGCAGGCTTGCAATTTAATTTATTCTGGTTGCTCTAGCTACTCTTAATTTTGTATATTTTAGAAGTTATTTCTCCATGTCCTACTAAAAAGGTTCAGATTGCTAAATTTAAGGTTTTTCCTCCCACTGAAAAAACCCCATTATATCTACCTACCCTTATTAACTTCAAGAATAACAGATACAACAGATGACCTCTTACAACATTAAAGCCTTGGCTTATCGATGACAAAAGCAGAGTAACAGTTGTCACCACCAGTCATGTAATTTCTAATATTTAAAAATACAATGCAAAGGATACAGGCAAAACAGAGGAATCTTCTTAGCAGAAAGTCTCATTAGAACAAAAATTGAGAATTAATACGCAGTGTGTCAAAAAAGCTGGAATACCTTAACTACCTTAATGATAAACAAGCCAATAAAAATAAGTGAAACAGTAACAACATTACCAACAAAAAAGTGAAGAATGTCAACTCATTTAGCACTGCAATAAAGTGCTATAGCTCTTGCTATAAATTATAATGTATACTTTCCTGGAAAGTATTAGACTCAAGAAGGACAACGGTAAAACTCAACTGATTTCAGTAATGCCAGAATTCCACCCTGAGAGTTCAGGATGTGTGCAAAACCTATTTTAGTGGAACACTCTAACCATGCAGATTTCCCAGGAGTTATACTCATGCAAAGTACCTGCTCTGTAGACATTCCTAAATTATTACAAACCCCTGAGATGCTTGAATACAAGGGACAATCTCAAAACCACTCTAGCACTTCAGCATATAGTTAAAGGATAGAGATGCTTTCTTTGTAATCACAGAAAACCTTTAAGTATTTGTAGCTGGGCTAGATCCTGCAGGTATTATACAATCACAAACACCTGGAGTGGAGCATGGCCCGAATATGAAAGTGAAGATATGATTCTACTGTTTTGTCTACAAAAAAAGCCCATTTATGATTTTATTTATGTTGCAGTAACACTTTGCAAGGTGGAACAGCAAGTGTCAAGCTGATTTACATGTATGAATGAATTCAGGTCCACAACTCATGAAATGCTGAATAAGAAGAACTGAACAACTTCAAGGCTTGCCTGAAATCACGCAGGAAGATTGCAGCACCAATCTGCTCTGCTCAGCTTGCAGACTCTCTACCTCAAGGCAATCTTTCGTTCACTGCACAATAATTTTCTCTGTAGGAAAATGTTTTGCACCACACTTCCAGAAATCATGTTGCAATGACTGTACAGTCTCCTGGCAGAAACAGATCTTCTGTGATTCTATTCACAAACACTCACTTCTGGACTACCTATAATGCACCATGAAATTACTTCAGTCAGGTACCTGAAGCTTCTGTGGTAACACTTTACTCTGAATGAGCAATTTTTCTTTTTCTTTTTGATTTTCATTAGGTCTTACTCCAAGAGAAATGCTCAAACTGAACACCACAGCCCAAAGAAGTCCTAAGAGACAAATGATTTCATATGAATGGGGAGAGCAAGATGCTCAGTTTGAAATGTGAGGCGTGCTGGAGGTAACTCTGAGCCATCATGCCAACATCTTTCACTTTCAAAAATCTGACATTCTGAATGACATTGACGCTTTGGGAAACAATTATGCAAAAGCCCCACAAAGTTACAGTTAAGAGATCTTGGTTCATCATCCTTTTGTTCAAGAAACCGAGTTTTGTATTTTCTGAGGGAGGGAATATTACTTAAGCATAGATATGGCTAGTTTCAAAATTCAGCATATTCCATGCAGCAGTAGAAATATTTTGATATATACATCAGGAAAGCTTTTCACTTTCTCATGCTTTACTTTTTTTATGAGCATTATTTTCCATGCCAAATGTTTGGGGTTTATTTACTCTCAAATTTACTCACTTATGACCCTCTCCCCTCTGTGTAATTTATTCTCTCCTGTGCAGCCAGAACCAGGAGGCCGAGCAGAGGCAAGTATACAACTGACAGCAGCAGACAGAAGCAAAAGCAAAGCTGCTGAGTTAGAAAAAACAAGATGAGTATAAATAGATCCAAGTATAACTAACCACCCACACTTCCACGTTAAACAAAGGAACAATATTCATGTGACCATGTGCCAAAAACATTCTTGTTAGATAACAATTTTTCAGAAGGAAAAAAAAAATCAATTAATTGCTCAGTGCAGCATGAATATTAGCAAGAATTATCCTACAGCTAGATAAAGAAAGAAAGCAGGTTTGGTTTTTGTTTTTTGGTTTTTTTTTCTTTTCCTTTTAAGGAGGACAGCCTTATGCAGGCAGACTTGGCCCTGCATAATACTACACAGGAGTCTGGAATAACACCCTGCAATGTGTGTGTGAATCCCTCACTACTGCACGTGCTGAATATCTGAACTTGGCAGTAAGTAGTTGGGAGTATATTATTACCTGGAGAGAGAGAAGTACTCTGTTGGGTTGAGGAAACCTAAGAACTGAAAAATTATTATTTTTGAAGTGCTGTGATTTGGACTAGACTTTTCATATAACCAGAAGCATCACAGGAAACTCAGTAAGGCAAAACTATCCAAACAAAGTGAAATAAGCAAAAGTGAAGTTGACAGAACTTTCAAAAAGTAGACCAAAAAATCAAAGCAAACCAAATAAGAAGCTCTAATCACTTACAGCTGTTCAAGGCTCCAAAAATGGGCACTGTCCTTCTCTACTATTTTTATTCTACATTTTTCTTTTGATTATGAGAACATAATATGTGCAAACTCAGCACACAGATTGTTGAGGTTTTATTACACATGCTTTTAGAGTTAGTGTCATTTTTACTTTACAAAAGTAATTCCTAAAATAAGCATGATACACAATAAAGTCTCAGTTAGCAGTTATCCGATATTTAGATTTTAAGTGACAACATGTGGCTGCTGTGGTGTGCAAGCAAGTAGGAATATCAAAAATGCCAAGTACAATCAAATTTATAAGGTCCACTAGAGACTTTCAAGAACAAAAATGTACTTTTTTTTTTTCTCCCATCCCCCAAAATGGAGAGGGTTTCAGTGTTTAGAAAAGAGAAAACACAATGAAGAATTGCGTTCCTTCACTTCACTGTACAGACTTGCCACAAATAATACATTGATGTCTGCGGGTTATCTATTTATTAAAATGTGCTTTAAAAATGGAACTATCTCTGTATTAGAGCATAACGTAAGCCTAAATAAAATTTAAAAAAAAAAAAAAAAAGAAAATTTGTAATGCTGTTTTGCATATTTGATCTGTAGGGATCGTAAGTCCTATGTCCAATGGAATCTACTCCGAGAGCACTTTTTCTGCTTGTACACAGGTTGCCCACTTCCCACTGTGAGCTCAAATCTTAAGTGTGTCAGACTCATAAAAGCCTGGTTTTTTTCAATATTACTTTACCACTCATTGTTTTTGCTCCGGAGGAGGAATGAGAAAAGGCACGGCTTTTTAAGGGGCTGGGATGTCCACACTCTACATTTAAGATCACCCAGCAGCTGATGAAGGGAGGGGGAGGGAAGAATTAGCTTTCTAAGACCAGTCTTCATCTTTATTGTCTGTAATATAAGCAAAGGCTCCTTTCCTGACTGCTTAGAAAAACTAACCAAACAAAAATGTTTCTTTTTCATTAGCAGAATAAAATGAATGAAGAAATAATTTCCCTCCCACATCCTTTTTTCATCTCTCTTATTCATCCAAAAAAACCCCAACAAGAAGACTGTCAGCCAAACAAAACAGAGAATTTACTTTCTCAGCATAATAAATCACCTTTGCTCCTAACCATCCAAATCATAAAGTCCTACACACCCTGGATAGCTCAAGTAACCTAGTCTGAGATAACAACCACCTGGCTTTTTATTATTTTTTAAGGAGAAGCTTCCCAGACACTATTTCTATAATTTCACATAGTCCCAGAGGTTCAAAACTCTCAATAAGCCATTTTAACAAGAAAATCCTGATAGTCTAATATCTAGGCCTGTAAATGTCCCAAAACTATAGAGATCTAACACATACTCTATTTGCTGCAGGCATTTATTTTCTTTTACTATCTAGGTCATCAGTTCATGACTAGGGACAAAAGAAATCTGTAGAGAATTTTGACTCAATGAGAAGTTTTCAAATTCCTGTAAGTCCACAGAGTATCTGCAAAAGAGCTCCATTCTTTTTTGCTTTACTTTCACAATGGAAAGTAGAAATTGGTCTAAAATAAAGCTGACCGTAGAAAAATACACCCTTATTTCACATTAAAGAAGTACTTCTCACTACTGCTGGGTGAAACAATACTGAGAAACCATAGTTATGCATGTCTAATGCTGAACTTTTTAAGTGTTAAGAAGACAAAAATAGCTGGAGCAAAGGACATCACTGATGCAAAAGAACATTTTTGAAAGTTGTGAGAAAAACCAGAAGGAACAGATAGTCTTACAGCTCTAGGGTCAAATAAGATCAGCAATAACTTGGTTCAAAATGCCAGCAGATGAATGACCATAGAGAGCATTTTAATTTAACACTGAATTATGATGAGTTTTAATTCCAGTACTTTTGGTTAGTGTGAACACCATCTATAAATCGGATAACCTCACACAGTGGATGACACTACTACTGAGCATGCCCTTGGGAGCACAGGAGGTCAGTTTGGTCCCAAATGCAAAATGTAGTCACTGTGATAGCCAGCACAAGGCAACAGACCCTGGTGCTCTCCTCAGCCCACAGATGTTTGACACTGGGCCATCTTTTGCCCTGTGTCATGACACTCCTTCCCCTTCCCCTAATTTCAGAGAGCAACATTACCCTTCAGAGACATCTGTTGGGAAGACGTATCACATCAAGTGTCCACCTGTGCATGGTTTACCCTATCCAGCACAGAAGATTCAGGTTAATAATGTGCCATTTAAACCAATTAGAACAACACTGGGCATTGAGCATGACCTGAACACTTGATACTGGTGGGCTTCTTCCTCACCATTTTCTTACAGCAGATGGAGAAAGCGCCCCAAAGAAGTATTTGGGACAGCTGATGCATCCAAATGAGGGAAGCAAGGTTGGTGAGGGGCTTGGAACACAAGCCCTGTGAGGAACGACTGAGGGAGCTGGGGGTGTTTAGCCTGGAGAAAAGGAGACTCAGGGGTGACTTTATCACTCTCTACAACTCCCTGAAAGGTGGTTGCAGACAGATGGGGTTGGTCTCTTTCTCCAGGCAGCGATTGACAGAACCAGAGGACACAGTCTTAAGCTGTACCAAGGGAAATATAGGTTGGATATTAGGAAAAAGTTTTTACTGGAAGAGTGATGAAGTTCTGTAATTGTCTGTTCAGGGAGGCGATGGAGTCACTATCCCTGTAGTGGATATACTTAAAAAAAAGACTGGATGTGGCACTCGGTGCCATGGTTAGTTGAGGTGTTAGGGCATGGGATGGACTTGATGGTCTTAAAGGTCTCTTCCAACCTTGTGGTTCTGAGATTCTGCAATTCTGCAAGAGCTGCAGAAAAGAAGGGAACATCCACATGGGCGTTTTTCAGGCCATTTGCCTTGGTCTGGCACATGGATGGAGATGTCAAGCTCCCTCTGCCCTCAGTGCCATGGGAGCTGTGTGGCCGTGCTCGAGCCTGCAGGGCTTGCTAGCCTGGGCTTGGTGCCACGTTAAGCGCTGCCAGATGGCTGCTGGGCGATCCACAGCCAGCCCAGAGCTCACATCTGCCTGACAACATCTGCACAGCCACGCTCCTCCCAACGGCAAACCCGAAATGCAAGCTGCAAGGGGAGAGTCTTGTAAATAGGTTAGGGTTTACAATCCACACCAACGTGTAGAATTCGAGCTCTCGCTCTTGGCAGCTGTGGTCAGGGCTGGAAACTGCTCGTGGATGTGTTAGAGATGTGAAGTTTTGTTTCAAAGGACTGAGTCTGATAAATGAAGTGAGGATGATCAGACTCCAAGTAGGATGGAAGAAGCAAAAGAGGAAAATAGAGACAAAAAGAAAAGTCTGTGTGATATTTCTCCACTTCATGTTAGTCTAGGCTATTAATCAGATTTTTTACAACCTTCCAAGCCAAGTGGGATCCTCTGCAGAAGATAACATTTTTTACAGCTCAACCAAAACCCCGACAAACAACACACAAAACAATGTGACAGATTATAATCAAAGACTAATGGACCACTGAAAGGAGCTTGGGTATGCCTATGATAATTTTTAAAAAATTACATGGGAAGTAGTGGAATAGCAGAAGATACCTGAGAACACTTTGTCTTAGCAGAGAGTGGCTGTGCAGATGTGGAAACCTGAGTGGTTTAGACACGGCAAGGGAAGAGGCAGGAATGCAGACAGAAGTCAGGGCAAAAATGGGATAGGTATCCTCATGATCAGGCAGAAGAACAGCACAAGCACTTGGCAAGGAAAAGAAAGGAGAAGTGATCCAGAAGAAACATCTTCAAAGATTTGTGGAATCTGGAGACCAAAAAGATTTCAGTAGGAGGAATAGGGACCCTGAAACAGAGCTTTAAATGTGAACACAAAACAAGAGTGTCACATTTTGGAAGAAAAAAGAAGAAACAGAAGGATTTAGAGGAATTCTCATTATCCACTGGGACAGCTGTGTGGTTACAAATTGTTTTTCACAATTTTTTACATTTTTTTTCCCTCTTGGGGTGCCAAATTCAACTCACAGCAGCTCCAGCTGTGTCACCTGTGGAAATAATATTAAGAACAGAGGAAATATAAATCATTAATAAAAACTACTCTTGATCCTTCAGGAAGCCACCACTGTAGGGATCAGGAGATGAAGTAAAAAAGAGGTAGAGTGGGAAGCCAATTCTCCCAAGGAGTAAGAAAAAGGACTTGGAAGAAAGGAAATTGCTGGGAGGCAGCACATATTGGGAATCAGAACAAAAAATACACTTCTCTTTCTAACCCTCTTGGGGCCTATAGGAAATTGCTTCTTGCCCTTTAATCTGCCCCAAAAAAGAAAAACAATTAAAATGAAATAAAACCCTGAATGGTAAGTCCTTGCTCCCTGCCTTCCCCTCAGCCCCATTGCTTGGTGTGCTGTGCACCCAGGCCAGGTTCACTCATGCAGCTCTCCACAGCAGATGCAAATATTACCATTAGAATTACAGCTTCTACAGGAGTGTGCATTCCTTGCTGTGTATCTAAAATGCATAATTTGAGGAAACTAAGGTGTTAAGAGATTAATGATCAATTAATAAATGAAAAAGAGAGGAGGCCAGAAAAAAAACTAAAGAGAAATGGAGAAGAAAGAAATAAGGATAAACATATTGAATTAATTTGGTGTGGCACTGCAACAGTATGGTTTCTGTCAGGAACATTGCTGTAGTAACGGGTTAAGACAGTTACTCCACACAAAATGCCCCAACAAATTCTATCAGTTTTTTTTTATATTTCTCTTGATTCATGTCCACATTGCAATTTTTCCCTGCAATTTAATTTTAGAAAGAAAGACCCCTTCCTAAAGAGGGAATTAATTTCTGCTCTTTCCACCATTCCCTCCAATACTAACAACAATTTCTTGTTTCCTTTTTAACTGACGTCATAGCAACTTCTTCCACTTCCTTTTTTCTTATGATCAAGGTCACGTTGGGATCCACCTATGTAGTTTTAAACTTGCCAAAGCACGATGAGGCTATGACTGGTCCCACCAAGAAGAACGAACGCAGCTCTTTGACAATTCATTTACAAAAAAACTGTGGCAAGCACGTGAAACATCTTCCTGTGGATGGTACTGTTAAGGAGGTTTTCCTGTCATAACACAAGATCAGAAGGCTTTGTTTTCAGATTTTGAAAAGCATTTTCATATCTCACTCATGTAAAAACAGCATTGCATAACGTGATAAATGCTGCACACTTGTGATGTGCTATTTAAGGGCCAGGAAAGGAGATGGGAATTGAAAATTTAAGTTGCAACTCATCTAAAATAAGAGTGCAAGTCATTCAAAACTGTTGATGTCACAAGACAGTCACACAAAAAAAGGAATGAAAACCTGTATGCATTATTCATCTTGTAACTTTGATCTTTTAAGCTAAGAAACTTGAACAAGGAAAGATAAATGGCTTCTCAAGCTTTTTCTTTTAAAAATCAAATGAGGATGATTCAGGATAAATGAGAGATAAGAGTTAATACGAAAGAGGGGGAAATTGCAATCACAGTGCTGCATGGAAATTTCAATGCAAAGGCTTTGCTTTTTGTATTCAATTACAAAGGATTTCTTTCTTAGGTACCAGCATCCTTTTTCATGTATATGTAAAAGATTTTACCTATTAAAATTTCATGTTCAGTATGCATAGCTTTTTTCTTCTACCACCTATACCATGACTTGATGTGAACAATTAGGAAGCTTTCTGAAGCAGAGGCTACTAGTGGCCATGGGGACGAAACAGACCCAGCTGTGAAATCCTGACCTCCAAACCTGGCTCAAACATCAGCTCGGTCTGGAGCTTATGCAAGTTATGTACACTTTCTCCCACTGGGAAAGCACTGATAATTAAGGCACTCTAACTGCATCCTGATTTCACTGAGGCTTAGTCAATTATGCAGGCATTGCTGCTAAAACATAAGACAAATTGATAGATCCAAAAGCACATGGAGGTTGCCCTGTCTAGATGGAAGAGCCACAAAATCCTCTCTGAACGCTCTAGGCTCCTGAGAGTTTGTAATTATTGCCAGTTTTTGCCTAAAGATATGCTCAAAGGCCCCACCATCTTGGTTAGATTACTGATGTCAGTATCTTATAGAGAGACAGCTGCATTTGGGATTCACAAAGAAGGCAGAGCAGCAATGCAGCTCCTCGAGGGAGGCTCTGAGCAAACCTGACACAGGCAGACACTGCCGCAGCCATCACAAATCACAGCTCACCAGCCATTTCCAGCAACAGCAAAGCCCAGGGAAGAATGCCTTGACTTCACAGCATGCTGCAGGAGGGTTTGCTTATCTGAGCTTCCAAATTGTTACCTCCACACAAGCAGATATCGCTAATCAGGTGATAGAGCCAGACAGGCTGGGTGGATGGGAGCACAACATGTGAGATGAAGGAAATGGCTGGGGAATGAGGTGAAAATTTGGTGAGGTGTGTGCTAGGAAGGCAGTGGGAACACCATTTGAAAAGTAGTGGGACATTTCTGGGGTACAGCAAGAAGATGGGTGAGAAGTGAGTGAATGGAGGCACACTGAATTCACAGGCTTATGAGCAACCAACACTGACTGTGAGTGCCTGAGCAAGTCATTGCTAATGGCACTCGCAGCCACTGACACTCTGCCAACTGCACCCAGACAAAATACATTTGGAAAGACCAAACCCAGTGATTACAGCAGTCAGCAGAAACTCCACTGATTGCACTTCCTCCTCAGCCCCAGGGAATGCAAACTCACAGCTTTTGGCACCAAGGTGACACACGTGGCTATGTCCTAATGAGGCTGTGCTGCCATGCAAAAAAGATGGCTAGACTGATGGGGCTGGGAGCAGGGCTGTTCCTTGGGAGGATGCCTGGAAGCCTGGAGCTCTGGCCTAGGGATTTGCTCCAAGCAATGGGCAGGTCTATGAACTTCACCAGTGCCAAATGTGTAAACACCAAGAATGGCTGGAAACAGAACCAGGAACTTCCCCACCCTGCTGCGCTCCCTCCTCTCTCTCTCATGGACAACACCTTGCACCTTCTTTCTCCACCAAGTCTCAGCTCCAAGAGGAGTGTCCCACAGCCTCTCCTAGTGCAGATGGATCATGTAAAACACTGGAAAAATACATTTGAGCTTTACACTGTTTGCAGTGAGAAATTAGAGTTATTCACTGGACTGAGCTAAGGCACCACTTTTCTACTATATACACACACACACATATATATATATATATGTATATATTACAGGAGAGATTTTTGATTCCACAGTAATCCCAGGAGAAAAATTAACTAGATGAGCATGGAATCATACTAGTTCTACTCAGTCCTCATGATAACTATTTCCCAAATCAATAAATTAAGCTAAAGGTAAGTGTCTGCTTCTCAGGCAAGACTGTTCCAGCTTCATTTGTAATATATTTGGAGAGGGAATAGTCACATCAAGCATTTGCTTTCATACCATGGTGTACAGAACTCCTATGAGGAAAATCATGTTGAGCCCAATGCACTGAGAGAACTGTTTATAGACAACAGTCTATAAACTCTTCTCTCAAGAGCAGAGAGAAAAGATATTTTGGTGACAATTCTTCATCAGGTGCACCCAGCAGGCATTTGTGCACTGAAAAGCCTACACAAAGTCTCTAAAACTGGGCACTACTAGGAGAGCTGTGCTCAAATAAAATCCCTGCTTCTATAAACTTATTCACAAATAACTCTGCCCTCACCCTTAACTTTCATTTCCTATTCATTCCATTCCCTAGTTTATAACCTAAAAGACATATACAGTTTTTTCACTTCATAGCGCATTTATTTGCCCTACAAATTGATCAAAAATATGAAAAGACTGATTTTTATTATCCTACCTACATAAACACATTGATTCCCTTAACTCTACCCAGGACAAAATAATATATTCTGTTTATTGCATTCCTGAGGAAGTCATGCCTTAACTTGGATCTGATTTATTTGCTATTTATCTACATCTTTTGCTTCAAATTCTCAGTCAGGAACAAAGCTTCCAGCTCTGTTTTTCTGCCACTCTTAGTACTCATTCTGAAAAGTCCAATTTTTCTGACTCATAAATGACACTGTCATTGCAGAGGAGAAAAAAATGCTTCCATATATTAAAAATAAAGTTGCTTCACGAAGATACAATCTTCTTGAAGAAAGTATAAATATGAATCAAAAAAGATGTCAAGCATCATACCTTACTCAGAAAAAAGTAGACTCTTAATGTTTATTTTAAATATCCTGTCAGAAATAAAAGCATTAATACAATATGCTTCACATAGCCTTTGACACTTAGAGTACTCTTGAATTGTAATGAGTCAAAGATCAACAAACCTATAAGAATGATATATTCTATTCTTCTCTATTTAGAAGCTGAGCCACCAAAACCTTTTATTTATTAAATATATTATTATTGAATATTACATGTGCATTGAACACCAAGACATATAGTTTGACATTTCCTGATCTGCTAATTTCATGGCTTAAAAAGAAGAAAATTACACTTGTATTATGGAAATTTACTGGCACTGAGTCAATCAAAATTTTGCCACCACATGAAGGTAGGTGCTCATTTTAAATATAGACAATTAAAAAGAAAAAAAAAAAGAGAGAAACCTGTCAAACCCCATCAATTTCATCCTTATTTCAGCTTTTGTACTCTTTTAGGTTTTTTTTTTTTTTCATTCCAGTTGCCAAACTGAAATAGAAATGCCTTTAAGGAGATAAAAGAACAGAAATGGAATTATTCTATGACAATTAGCATTTCATTCCCATCTGCCCTTTAGTAAGTTGTCCATTCTGTCCCACGCCCCACTCCCCTCCCTGCCACTAGCAAGATCACACAGATGGTTCCTGCAAAGCTGGAAAGAGGTACATCTGAATGCATATTTATCCACTTGGCAAGATCCTGCTACAGCTGTAAGAGGATGCAAATCCGCATGACAATGTTGCTTCAGGCTCTCTGCCTGTGTCAGGAAGCCCCCATGGTGTCAATAGTGCTGCTGGGGACAATGCCAGGCACATATGACATGGCTAAGCTGGGCCCTGGCAACTCTGTTAATTTACACCTCTGGAGACAAACCCCATTTGGGTACAAGTGTGAATCTACACCTACATCAAAACTCATTTTCATTTGTTTGTTACTGGGAGGAGACATTGATAACACACAACAACTCTGCCAGATGACATCGTGAAAAAATACTGTGTGGGTGAGCATTTGATACAAACATCAGAAAATAAAACCAAACTGAGGGGCTTTCTTTCATCCTAAGAAAAGCTTTAACAACTCCAGGACACATTGCCAGTCAGTGATACCTACTTTTGTTCTGGGTATGTCTTTGTTCTGGCAGCTGGAACTGTTTTCATAGCAAAAAAAATGTACTTAATAGGCAACACCTGAAAATCCTTCGAGAGAATAAACTATAGCAATAAAAAATGCAAGTTTAGAAAGCGCTTCCTGGAGGAAAAAAAAAACCAACATAGGTAGCACTGGAATCTTCTCTTTATCTCAGGTCAATTGCCTTGTCACGGTTGGAAGGAGATTTGAAAAGGAAATTGCAAGTTCTTAGCAAGTATGATTGGAGGAATGGAGTTAATAGCCAGCAATCAGTATAGGTTGGGTAGGGTACTTAAAGATTTAAATGTATGCATACGCCACAACTGCAGAATGCCTGGGCTTTGCCCTGTTTGTAAAAAAATAAATGGAATAACAGGCAATTTCAATCTCAAACCAAAGTGGTAATTTTATATTTAGGTTGCTGGGGTCTAAGAGTACTTTCCCTCATTTCGGTATGTGATTAAGGCATGTAAATGGTATGTGCCTCTAATCCTGCTTTACACTAGAAATCTTTCCAGTACCAACAGGACAGTATGTGCTTTCAGATGATAGTTTCTCTCATGTGGAAGGATGTTTCTCCTATCACCACACTGGCAGCAAATAAATGATTTTTGAATCCCATTTTTCAATGCCATTTCTGCAAGACGTTTAGGCTCACCAGCTTACTGTTTCAAAGGGATAGTTTTATGATTTGAGAAGCTGCTTTATCCATACTCTGGAATACTCATGCACTGTATTCAGCAAGCTATAGATATAAATGAATATGACAACACCTCTGATGAAAAAACAGATTTATTTAAGATGGCGGGAAAAGCCATTATCTCTGTAAATAAATGTGTCTATATCTCCAAACCTTTTTTATCCTTTCTAATACAACACACAACTTTCCTGCATGTGCTATTTTCAGCAGAATTACAAAACATATCACTGAGACTACTTGCAGTTTCTCTTTCCAACTAAAGCCACATATTACAGGTTGCAAGAATTTGTAGGTGGATAAAAAGTATGAAAATTATAGGACAGTGATGAGTATGACGAGTTTCATTTCCACAAGCTTCTAATTCTTTTGAGGAAGAGAAGGACATAGGTTTTGCATAGGCCTCTTTAACAAACAAATGCATAGCCTGCAATGAAGTACTAGGAGATAAGAGGTTACATTCCAAGCTAAATGCAAACTAGCCCTTGCCTGGGACGCCAGGAGAGGACACATCCTAGGAAGGACAGCACAGCCAGAGATGCCCACAGGCTCAAGTAAACAGAAATTTTGGATTGGTTGATTCTTGTGCTGTTTGGAAAACCTTTTTATACTTACTGTAATTCTCTCATCTTTGTCATCTAGAGGGGTCCCATCTTTCTTCCATGATATAGTTGGCTCTGGGTGACCTCTCGGGGGCTGGCATTCCATCACTGCAGGTTCCCCCACAGCTACCATGACATCTGAGGGATTTTGTCTGAAGTCATCCCGTAGAACTGAAAGAATAAAGGCAATGAAGCAAAAAATTACTCAATAATATATACTAATAGTGCAGCAAAGTGTTTTTTATTGGTCTTTAATGGTGCCTGTTGTCACTGTATTTTACATTAACAAACAGATCAGTTAATCAACAGAGCTGGAAGGGGACTTTTTCCAAGAGCATGTTGTGAGAGAACTAGAGGTAATGGCTTTGAACTGAAAGAAGGCAGGTTTAGATTAGATATTAGGAAGAAATTCTTTACTGTGCCCTGGCATGAACTGGCTGGAGAGGCTGTGGCTGTCCCATCCCTGGAAGTGTTCAAGGCCAGGCTGGATGGGGCTCTGAGCAACCTGGTCTATGGAAGGTGTCCCTCCCCATGGCAGGGGAGGTGGATTGAAATGGTCTTTAAAGTCCTTTCCAACACAAAGCACTCCATGACTCAGTATCCTGAGCATGATTTCAAGCACAGTATCTTCTGCTGAGGTAGAAAGTGACTTGGGGGGAAGCACTACCAAGGTTACTTTCTGTCCCTTTTTTTCTGAGATACAAGGTCAACCTGCCAGGAACTCAGAAGTTTATGGTTAAAGTTTGGCCACTAGCCATACAAATTGTACCCATCCCTGAATTTAGGGCAAAAATCAATGAACTAAATAAACTTCCCAGTTCTTTGATGACATTACAAATCACTAAACATTTGCCCAGCCTTAGCCAAACTCACCTTTGCAATTTGGCTTGTGTCTTTTTAAAGAAAAAATATTAAAAACCTTTCCTGATCTCTGATAGTTGTTACTTAGCCTAAACCAGGACCACATCCTTTATTTAGAAGTCAATTTTGCCACCTTTTCATGCAAAGAAACATTTTTGTTGCAGCTTCATTACTAGAATTTATTCTTTCTCATCGTTTGGCCAAGCCAAACTCTGGTTTCCTCCAGTCATCCACTATGGATTTTATCAATAGCTCTGTGATTATTTTTCTTTCTGGGAAAGTACAGACATCATCCTGTGCTCAACAGACCACTACACAGGGACACGGTTTAACAGCATAATGGCATTTCTAAGCCTTGCCAAATAAGTGGCATTAGGTTTAATCTAAAAATAAATAACTCAAATGATAACAAACATAACATTCTAGTCCTCTCCACTGCTGTTCCTCCATCCACACTGAACAAAGGATAGGGTAATGGAAAAGAACACTACCCCCAGAGGACTCTCAGGATTTTTACACAGCTGTATGTCAGTCTTGCTACCTGCAACAATCTTGTGTCAACAGTAAATAATGCCAAGAAGCTGCAGCAAAATATATATATATATCCTCCAAGCCATGGACCCCAGATACATGGACATTCACTAGTGAACAGGAGTTTATTTGTTCATGCTGCTTCAAGGGGAGGTGAGATTTATGTCAGCTGTTAAGGAATGTGGTTGCTCTTACAGATTGGCAGGTACAGTGCTACCACCAAGCCATCCCTCTCTGTAAGGTCTTCCACACTGGTAAGACCTTTTAAAGTGGTCTGAGGGCAAATAGGTCACCTGCTTTTGGACAGAGGTATATACACCTTCCTCATGCCTGCTTTTATTAGAAAGTAATACACAACTGGGAAAGTTCCACATTGATTCAAAAGTGTAGGCAGGAATCAGAAACAATAAATAAAGAATAATATCTAGATAATGGACATAAATTCCAGAAATAACAAAGAATATCTGCGTGTCAAAAGTACTTAAATATAGTATAGATCTCACCAAACATTTGAATTCACTAAACGCCTTTCACACTGAAGCACTCACATTTCTAATATTTCGGTTCAATTACTGAAATTCCTGGACGCCCTGGAAACAGGATATACTGATGCGCTTAAAGAGTATAGTCAAGGATAAAATGTCTATATCACATTAACAATACAAACTAATAGAACAGAATTATAGGACTTAAAGAAGATATTACAGAATAATTTAGATTGGAAGGAGTCCCTGGAAGTCATCAAGTCTACAACAGTAAGATGCTTTTGCATGACCATGTTCTCTTGGACAGATTAGGTCTCTTCAACAGACCTACTGTACAGAGTTTATTTAAAAAACCAAGCCAAAAACCAACACAACAAATAAAATGTACCTATTTCTTACTGTACAGAAGCCTGAAAAAAACATGCTGCACCTAAGATCAAAGTATTTCTCTTCCTGAAAGCCAAGAGTCATCCATATTTTCCTTCTACAAACTTGGGAAAAAGTGAAAATACTTTCAGTTATAATATCATGTTTTTAAAAAAGACCAATCCTTTAAACTCCCTTCTGCCTTGAACAAAACTTTATTAAGTTCAACCTGCATTCTCTTACATCTTCCTTACTGTATTCCCTTATACATTGATGCGCCAAAATTGCACTTCAAATTCATTTTTGGTTATGGAACTGTTAAAACACTACTCACATACACTGAAAATGTTACATATCCTTGTTCCGCTTACATTGAGTTTGGTGTTAATGGCCAAAGACAATTTCTTGTGTTCCCAAGAAACCCTCAAGCCATCCAGACACATGGATCACTGTAAATCATGCACTGCAAATGGATAGCTGGACACTGCTTCTATTGAAAGTCCAATTTTTTCTATTTAATACCTTAGAGACCTTATCTGGCTTGGAGCCACTGATCATATTATTTCTTTTTTTTTCCTACTTCTTAAAATTAAAGAACATTAAAGAAGACACAGAAAGTGCCCTAAGTTATTAACCCCTCCCTCCCAGAGATCCAGTTCCCAGTGCCAACAACACATGAAAGTGCACAAGAGTATATTTGCTATGCCACAGTTCTATTGCAACACAAAAAAAGGGGTGTTTTGACCATGAGTAAGAAGCATCTTATTACTGCTGAAGATCGTATCACTTGGATAAATTTAAGAGACATATAAAAATAAGCAGCCTGAAGTTTTAAAAAAATTAAATCAAGTGATCTTAATAAAGCATAAGTGCTTTTCAAGTCTGAAAGAACTCATAAATCTGAGAGATAGCACCTCAGATGGCTTTAGCACCTTTGAAGCAACAAAGAAGTCCAGTACTTACATAATAAAACCAAATTACTTCTGTAATTTCTACACTCCTTAGTCTTATAATAGCTTGACAAGCATAGTACCTTGCCTGCAAACCAAGACCTTTCCTAAATTAACCAGTCTTTAATAGAATGCCTAGGAGGACATCAAAGGTCCAGGCAGCAGATACTTCAAAACAAGTATTTTTTTCCCCATTTACTATGAATTATTTTGGCACTAACATCACATAATGAAATGCTAACAAAATATAATCCATTAGAGATTACTCCACAGATAGTCATCGTAATTATTTTTGCAGCTGTAAAGTAGATACATGCTCTGTTTTGTTTGCCTCAGGCTCTGGCAATCTTGAATGAAGTTATAAATCTAAAATTTTCATCCCTTACTGAAAAAACCTGAACTTTTTCTTTCCTGTTCTTCATAGTCAAGGCTTACTGTAAATTGAGAAAACATTTCCTTTTCAAGTTATATTAGAAGTATACTTTGCAATCCAAGACAGCAAATGCTTTTTGTCACCTAACGGTGAAATTTCACCTCTTTCTACATATATGCAGCTGGAATGAAAAAAGTATATACGAATAAGACATTTGATTTTTTTTTCCTTTTTTAAAAGAATCTTCATAGATATAACATTCTCCTCCCCCTTTTTCCCAGACCTTGGTTAAGGTCTTCTAGCATTTTATCTGGTATTTTCTGAAATTAAGGTTGATTGCAACCATCATCACAGCACAGTTGGGACAAGTCCATGATCTTGCTGTGTGAAAGTGCTGAAGTATTCAGGTTCCAAAGCAACTTTTGTAGCTCCACTTAAAAGTCAACTGCTCACACAACTACTTCGTATCATGTACTCTTCAATCCACTAAAGAGTTATACTTTCCCCAGAGAATCTTTCTCAGGGAAGAAGGGAACTGGCAACCACTTGAGGATAAATTTTTAATTGATAAGAAACATGAATTTCTATTAATAAGCAGAGATGGCACCAAAACAGTGCTTTGCAAAATGCAGCACACAGTGGTTTTTTCTTAAATTCTTTGTTGCCTACTATGAAAAAGAGTAGGGGACACACAAGGTGAAATGGGAGGAAAACAAGTAGGATTTTTTTTGCCTATATAAACTATAGATAATTCAGAACAATTACTGCTGCATTTTATTTTTAAATAACTGATTTGAAAGGGATATATAAAAGTCAAGATAAAATAAAGCCACCAGAAAGTTCTAGTCAATACTTGAAAAGAATGAATTTGTAAGGATCACACTAATTACCATCAGACATTGTGGATATCATGCCTTAACAGGTGGTATCATTTAAGATCTGGAAATAAGAAAATTTCCTGAAAATTTTGATTACAGGTCTGTTCCAGTCCAGACACTTCATGCCAGATCAGTTCAAAGCAATGCACCAAAATATATCTAAGAAAACTAATCAACCAAGATCTTACAGCCACAGTTACCCAGTGAACAGAGGAAGAGGAAAACGATGATTCTTGTGCTACAAGTTTCTGAATCAGAACAAGGCAATTATAATCCATTTTAATTCTTATAAAAAGGCATCACTCAGACTTGCTTTTCATTAACTCTCTTGCACCATCCCACAAAAAACAAACTATTTTCCAAGTCTGCTTCTTAGAGAGAGACTGGTGAGCCAAAATATGGCACAATTATTTAAGAGAAGACATCCCAACAAGCTCCACTCTTTCAGCATGAATATAATTTGAATCTTCCTTTGAATGTGCCTCAAAACTAGTGGAAAAAGAAAGTGAAATAAACAGAAGAAATGATGATCACATTTCTTTGAAGAACAACTAGATCTCAGCTAATGAACAAGCTCCCAACAGCAAACAAAACCCTCCTGACATCAAACAAGCTAAATACAAACTTGAGTGGCCCACTGCCCTGCCTTTTGACTAATTTTGTTAAAAGCTGTAATAGATTTTAAATATTCTTTAATATCCACCAATTCTACTATTTTCATTCCTTCAAATATATAAAAAAGTATTTCTGTCTTTCCTTTTTCCTCCCCAACAAAAGAGCAGTATTTACAAACTAAGTTTCCACCTAATACTTCAGTTGACTAATAAAGTATGATGAAAAAAACAACAAAAATGAGAGCTTGCTTTGAAAGCCTGTAACATAAGGAAAATAAAAATAGGATTCAGGAGGTTATATAAATCTTTTAATCCCATGAAGCTGTAATCAAAGAGAAACTAATTATTGCTTAGTCAGGATTGAGTTGTTATTCAAAAGCAAAACTCTTCCTGTAATTTAGGATCAGCAGTGATCCCTTTTCCCCATTACCTACCAAACTTGTAATTCAAATTTACTGAGACACGCCAGACATTTTTGGCATTCAAATATAAGATGGTTGTCAGTTGGAACAGTGCTTCAAACCAGGTGCTTAATTTTAATTACAACTAGTTTAAGCATCAGCCAGAATTATAGTACCTTGTTTAAAGACTTTGCTGGCATGAAATTTATACAGATATCAGGATATAATTTTTAATACATGCATGCCACTAACGAGAAAGTGTTAGAGCACCTAATTAAGCAAAAAAGAAACAAACAAAGGTATGCATTATCAAATTTAAGTCAACCCATGTGTTACCATATTATATTTTAGACCTCATTAAACTGTTACCTGGTCTGAAAAAAAATTGATCATTTACAAATGAGAAGTATTATTTCTGCAGAGACCTCCCTAAAAGTCTCCATGCAGCCATAAAAAGTTAAAGAAAAACTTATTCCCTGAAAAAATGCTTTCTTTTCCTTTCTGAAGGTGTTAAAACCAGGTCAACATCGGTGTTAACTAAAATAAATAGCCATTAAAACAGAACAGAAGGAGTAGAGCTATAAATAGTCAGAAATTACTGTTGTGATCATCTAACAAGACCACTCCTGTAATGCAGGCAATAATTCCATGCAGTCACTGAGGCCAGCAGTGCCGTATGGAATGCTTCAAAAGATGTCTACACTTCCACCAGGCTCCAAGAGGCTGGAGGTCCCAGCCAGCATGCCTAGGGCTCCTCACTTCCATCATTTCCAGTTCTCTTATGTTTCCTACCTTGCAGCACTGCCCCTTGCTCAGTCGGGCTGAAAGCCTACTGCAGGCAAGCAGATGCCAATCAGTTCAGTATCCACATCTCTAATATTCTCTCAGCCTTCCCTGAGCCTCAGAAACACATGAGCACTGAACACTGCTCTGAGCACAGCCCCTCTGCCTGCACAGCCTGAGAATTCCCAGCAAACAGCTTCCACACAGAGGAGGCTGCTCCCTGCAAAGTGGCTGATTCTAAAGCAATGACCACCACTTGAAACCAGCACAGCAGAGATCTATTTGTAATAATCTGTGGCTATACATTTTTGACCACACATTCAACACCATCTATTCATATGGTGCTGTCCTGCTCTGCTTTAAACTCTGCCCATTAGCAAACCTTACCACCTCAAAGTCTGAAGAAACAAAAGCACTTTAAAATCAAATTACTTTTTGCTTAGTAGTCACATGTATTTGTATGAGGTAGTTCAGACTTTACCCAACTCTACGTAATTGAGATCACAACATTATACATATTTCTATTTCAAGATCTCCTTTAGTGAGAGCAAACAACCATTAAACTCCCTCAGTAAAACAACTGTGTTTTTTCTACTTTATTACCACTGAGATAAACTAATTTAGTTTAAACACCTGGTTCATAAATATTTCCTCCATGATGTCACTATGGAAGAAACTGAAGGGTTAATTAAATGATTTCAAAGAAAATATTTCAAAATTCCTTTCTTGTAGACATTAAATCAGTTTAAGAGCTGCATTTTATTATTATGCTTGTTCTCATATTGCCAATGATTTATTTTTAAATTTGAAATGACACCACGTTTTAGATTTTGGTAGACATTGTAAGAGGCATATAGAAATTTCAACAGTAATTTAAATTTGGAAAAGTTAAGAGTACTGAAGAATACCATTTCACTTGAATGAATGAAAAAGAATCACTTAAAGAATTAATTAAGGACTGAATGGTACATACAGAATGCTTTAGTTCAGAAAACTTGCTACTACCCAGCAGAGTAATACAGAATTTCCAGCAATAAGAAATTGCCTCTCATCAAACACGCAGATCTGCTAAAGATTTTACTGAATCTTGTACCACATTCTGCTGTAAGAACGTTAACAGATTAAAGGTGTCAGAAAGCAGCATTAAGTTCATGTTACCAGCCTATGTAATTTAGTACAACATTATTAGTACCACCTGGCTGATGACACCAGCAGAGAGCACCGACAGCCAAAGCTACAAAGAAAGACTGCTTTGTTTTAGCACTGACAAACAGAACCAACAGAGTTAAATATAAGTGACAGATGGAGAAAACAGCAGCAGTGAAATTAGACCACACTTCTAAAACGTTAACAAAATGTACTGTCTCCACTACTGTAACCTTTAAGTTGTTTCGAAACGGATTCTCTCTAAAAAAATCATGGCTTTGATTGATTGTGTTTTCTCTGCCCATCCAAAAAGGACCCAGGGGGTGCTGCTGACAGCAGCTGAACATGAGCCAGGTTGTGCTCAGGTGGCCAAGAAGGCCAATGGCACATGGCCTGAATAAGGAATAGAGTGACCAGCAGGACCAAGGGAGTGTCTGTCCCCCTGTACATGGCAATAATGAGGCCACACCTTGTCAAATCTTGGGCTCCTCACTGCAAGAAGGACACTGAGGTGTAGGAGTGTGTCCAGAGAAGGGCAGCAAAGCTGGAGAAGGGTCTGGAGCACAAGGCTGATGAGGAGCAGCTGAAGGAGCTGGGAATGTTTGTCCTGGAGAAAAGGAAGCTCAGAATCACTCTCTACAACTGCCTGAAAGGAGGTGTCAGTAAGGTGGGGGTTGGGTTCTGCTCCAAGGTAACAAGAAAGGACAGGACAAGTGGAAATGGATTCAAGTCACACCAGGAGAGGTTTAGGTTGGGTATTAGGAAAAAGATTCTTCACTGAAAGGGTGTTCAGACATTGGAATATGCTGCTCAGGGCAGTGGTGGAGTCCCCATGCCTGGAAGGATCTAAAAGACATGCACATGTGGCACTTGGGACATGGTTTAGTGGTGAACTTGTCAGAGCTGAGTTAACAGCTGGATTCAATGAGCTTAAAGGTCTTTTCTAAACCAAACCATTTGATGATTCAATACAGCATCATCAAATTAGGATCTCTGCATTTATTGAAGGTTAATAATTACCATCTCTGGAAAAGTGTCATTCCCTAAGACACTCAGCAATACATGTCAGCAAATAAAAGACCACCCTGCTTCTAATCCATTGCAATAGAAGGAAATCAAGGACTGCTGCACCAACTGGATCACATATTTAAAAGGTGCTGATGGCAAATATATGTCATATGATTGAATCAAGCAATATGTTACATTGCAAAAGCAATTAAATATTTAGGCATTTGGCAATAAAATTATGACTGGATAGAAAGACTTTAAAATAAATATATTTATTGTCATTTGTTACTGTAATTAAGAAACTCCCAATTGTTAATAGAAAGAAAGGCGTGCTTAAGAAGCAGGATCCAAAAAAATAAAGAAGACTTCTGTAAAAACCATTGGCTGAAAGTTACTGAAAACCATTACAAAAAATTATGGAAACCACTCAAGAGTGTCTGAATTTATTTCACTCATTTAAGATTTGGGGTTTAAGTACTGCCTGGAATCTTACTGGGCAACATAGCTGTCAGCCTATAACAGTATCTCCATGTGTGGAAAGGAAATTGTAAATGGATTAGATGATGAATTGAGAATCAATTAAATGACCAAATCTGGTAAGTCAAATAAAGAGTAATTTTAACTCCTGTGAGGAAGGGTAACTGACAGGCCTCAGAGAGCGTGCTGCAGCACTGGGAAACCTAATTAAATCCTGAAGGATCTGTGATGCCTCAGGCACGCAGCTCAGAGTATCCCTTAGGTTGATTGAAAATTGAAAATAGATAAGGAGAAGGGACCTAATTATTAATTTGAGTGACTGTGTAGGAAGAGCAATTCCTCTCAATGTCTTCCACATTTTGTGCTCCAGGACAAGGCATCTACTAACTGTAACTAAGAATTTACCTCCTAGAAGAATAGATTAATTTCTACAGACCGCGGTGATTATTTCCTTTCATTTGTCGTAAATATTAAATATTTTCAGGTATTTTCTGGTAGTACTAGTAGCAGTAGTTGTACATTTTACATTTTGTTTTGAGGTTATTTGAATCCTGCTGGATTACAGACAGTATTTTTAGCATGACTAACACAGCAGATTTCCAAATTTACAGGCACAAACCAAGGGGTTTTAGACACAGCTCAGCCAAGAAGTGCCCTTCAGACATTACAAACTAGTTTTTATAAGGCAAAGAAGGGTGTGCATCTTTATATCCAGGGATTTGTCCACATTTTGTAGAGAAAGGTTTTTTCTCTCCACACTCCAAAGATTCTGATATTTAGTTTGGAAGGAGCTGCTGGTTGCACTGGCCTTCCTTCAGATCAGATTATAATGGAGAAAAAGAACCAGATAAAGATGCTGCATGTCTTGGCCGTCCAAATCACATCATAAAGAGATAACTGAAAAGAAGAGACAGAAGGACCAAACAAAGAAAAAGGTGAGAAGACACTTCACCAGAACTCCAGTGTTTTTCTTAACTACTCGCCAAGCTTATTTCATGAACAGAAGAAAGTTCTTTGTCAAGGAAGAATACGAGAACCAACACAGAAATGCCTCTGTCATCTAATTCAGAATAAAGGAACACATGTAGCAAGGACAGAATCAAACATTTAGCCAGTTTTCAATGAAAGGTTAAAGCTAGAATTTAACTAGAATGAAGTTAGATTGCAATTGAGTTAAAAGGTGTTTCTCTCAAATAGCAAGCTATGCTGGCCTCTGTTGTGAAAAACTCACACTCTTCCCACAGTTCCCAAGATGGAAGCCCCCTCAGTAGGCAAAAGCTGAAGGAACCTCATTTGTTGTAACCTGTGCTGTTAAAAGATGGGAAGCAACTGCTCCAGAGTCTTGCCCAAGAAGCTGGCATCACCTTTCCTGTAGTACAGGAAAGACTTAAATGCTGACCATATGTTTGCTTATAAACATCCTTTCGCTCTCAAGGAGTCAAAAACTTATAAGACGAGAAATGTGCAAAGAAATAAAGATTTCCATGCCCTTGGTAAGAATTTTTCTGCAGTAGTTCTAAATCTGTATATGCCCTATGTGAATGTTCTGCTAAAGGTGCTGCGTACACACAACAATTTTAGCCCCATCCTTCTGCTTAGCATGCAAATTCTAGGGTGTTATAACTGTACCACTACCATCAACATTTTTTTGAAAGGACCCTATTTCCATGAAAAAAATCCCCATTATGCTCTTAAAGTGGATGAAAAAAAATGACATTTTAATATCGGAGAATATACAGTATCATTATCACACTCAAACAGCTAAGCAGCTTCTTTAATATTCTGGAAAATTATATTCCCCCATTACACATGAGGTCAAGCCTGAAACATCAGTCAGAGGGGTCAAGATGCAGGCACTTCATAGGGCTGAGTGGCTCATTCTAAATAACAGCAGAGCTAAGAACAGCATTTGCTGGCACCACACACTACAGCAAGGCCACACAGCTGAGAAATGTTGCTGAACTATTACACACACTTTTATTCTGTTCTATTGTTCCCTTATTGTATATAGTTTTATTGTCTTGGCAGAATTTACAGACCACAGAGCTCCACTGTCTTTGTTCAGCTCTCCAGCCTGCTATACAGCAGGACATAGCTCAGTTAGATAGTAGATGTTTCATCAATTACACCCTGCATTCCCCAATGTGTGACTGTATCATGCTTGTGGTAATGCTATCTTGTTTTTCACTTCCTAAAACATCCAAGATGTAAACTGACAAGTGATTGCCATGGTAGACATGGATAAACCATTTCAAAATTACATTTATGCCAAGTATCATATACTTTCCAAATTACTTTTGCTGGTTTTAGAAAACAATGCAGGGAATCACCTCAGGGGAAAATGGCAGACAGCCTTACACAGAGGTCATAGAGAAATATAGTCCTCATCTAATTCAATTAACTGCTTTCAGTTAGATCCCAAATGGAACAGGCAAACATTTGTTCTATTTCAGGCATATTCTAAGAAATGAATCATTCTGCTTTCCCACTACACAAAGGCAAAATATCACACACTCCATTATTTTATTGTTCAGAATTTGAAAAATCTCAAGACAGGCGTCTTTATGATTTACAGTGACATTTTATAATTTAGGAAATCATCTGAAGACTTCAAATATAATAAAATTCTATGAAGAGCATTACAAAAAGTAGCAAAGTTAATAGCTAAAACAATGAAAAATGGTTTTGAAAGCAAACAGACACACCAAATTCACCAAGCTGGAACTCTGAATTGCAGCTCTTGGAGATTTATACGCTATCATAAATGGCAAAAGACAGTAAAATCATACAGAAAAGTACTTCTGCATTTGGACTCTCATGCTGGCTTCAGTCCCTATGAGATATTTGAAGGCAAAGTGCCAGTTGATCAATATGTTAGTATTTAATGTGCAGTAAGTGCTACTGAGGAAAAATCAGAGAAACACTGCCTGTTAGCAGAATCTGCTGTACTGCTGGCAGGAAGGAGTGCACGGAGTTGTGGCTCCCCCCATGTGGTAAGACAGCAGCCAGAAGTCTGAATCAGAATTTACAAAAGGAAACAAGAGGGCGATGCTCAGCGCGAACACAAACGCGCTTAAAGCCAGGCAGATTTCATTAGTGAAGATTTTAATTTTGATTAAATGCTTCCTTTTATATCGAGTCCCATTCATTGTTTTCTACCCTGTGTTTTCATTAATACTTTAATACACAGGGAAAATTGAGTTGCATAACTTCGGTGTTACAGCTAAAGATAGCATCTTTAATAACAGCTACCAAAGAGGTGCTGGCATCCATCAGTGTCCAACTTTGGGATGCTCTGAGGCACAGTGGACTGGCTGTGGCATGCAGGACAACACATCAGCACTCTCCACCAAAGCAAAAGGAAAATGAATCACTGCAAGTGAGCTTAGACTGTATGAAATGGGAATTTATAAATGCATTCAAAGCAAAGCAAACCAGCACAATGGAAACAGCTGTCAAAGGCAAAAAGTATCAACGTGGTGAGTTTCCCTTTCTTTCACAGCCCGGGAGAAACTGCAGTATAATGCAACTCCTCAAAAACTTCCCAGGAAACTACAGCAGTAACATGAAACTTCAGTAATTTGACAAATTATCTTTCCCCTTACTTTTGAGGTTTCTACCTACTAATGATGAAACTTAAGTCTGGACAAAACTCAACAGACCATACTTTTTGTTGATTCCATGTGAACATGGATCCCCTTAGCAGAAGTATCTACAAACCTGAACTGTGGAGGGTATGGTACCCTCCACAATGACCTACCAACTCTGTTAATTCAATTCCTACCTGTGCTGAGCAGCCCTTCCAGGTTAATTTCCTAGATTTTCATTCAGAAATGTTATAGAGAGAAAAATCAAATGTGGTATTGTGCAAGACCAGGATCCTTTCATTTCTCCATTAATTATGAATCAATTTTCAAGTCAGTTCAGTGGCCTGGTTCTTTTCTGTGTTTAGGCACAAAAAGTAAGCTTGAAAATATGATGAGACTTGGTCTGGACTATCAGTAGATGCCATAATATGAATATCGTATCTTTCCAGGATGTTTTTTAAAAAAGTAAATTCATTGCTAATAGTTTTGGCAAACAGGAAGCCACTGAACTTGCAAGATAAAACTGCTGGTATATTCTAATAGTTCACTCAGAAACAACTGATTTAAAGGGGGAAGGATGGGCACCAGTGGGTGATGGATGAAACTAGACCAGAAGATGAACACCAGGTTCCAACAGACCCAACTGGAGTCTTCCTGAAACCTGGACAGTGCGGACATTTCTTTTCATGAAAAGTGTTTCTCCCTATAAATATATCTCCTTTGGGTTGCACTACTTTGAAACTCCTTTCTGCACACAGGGCAAACATACAGTAGAACTAACAATACCTGGTGTCATAAAAATTCTTTAATAATATCCACTGTAACAATCTCAGAAATGTCAGGTAAGTTTTAAGTTCACATTACAGTGTATTTATTGTTTAGACTTTGGGTGATGATTACAAAACCATGGGGAGCAAGAGGACTAAACAGGCAATGTAAACCTTATCTTGTCAGGAAACAAGAAAACACAAACCAGCAAATAAGAACCCTCAAAGTCACCGTGTTCATTTATATATGAGAATCCAAAGCAAAAAGAGATACTGTCCTTGCTGAAAAAAGTGCTCTGCTGCTGTTTGTGTGCTTGAATGCAATTCATTGGCACCTTTCAGTAGATTACTACAAGTCATTACTCAAAAGCTTTCCTGAACTTTCAGACTGAAACAATACAGTTTGTTCAGGCAAGAAATGCTTTTAAATAATAGACACTCCTAGTGTTTATACAAACTGTAAGGTGAATGTAAGTACTTGGTCTTTGAGACATTTTTTGTTGGCTTTACAACAATGAGATACTTGTCTCCGAACTGGAATACTTAAAGTATTATGTAGTAACAAATCCACAGTATTTGTGCACTACTGCTACCTGCTAAAACCGATTTGTATATTTTGGATTTTTTGAGGGAAAGAAGAATATCTGTTGTGTCCTTACCAAAGCCACATAAATAATATTATATAACCACAAATCCACTGAATTGATGGACCTGGTCTAAAATGGGAACCCTTAAGAGTGTAACAGTAAGCAGGGGAAATAAAGGGAGTTAAAAAGAGTTTATAAAAGTTACACTGGCTATCAGAAGTGAGAAGTGCCACTAGAATTTATTCCCATTATTGTGTCAAACTTCTCTTATCACTATATCTGTACACATCATGCCTGGGTAGCATTTGCTATTCTAACATGTAAAACTGTATGACAGACAAAACTATCTAATCTTTTAGAGGAAAACAATTTAAAGAGGAAAGGGGTAGCGCTGTACATATTCCTCCAAAAGAAAACAGTAACAAATACCTCACTAAACTCTGCCAAGGTTCATGGAAACAATTGGGATTTGTATATACATCATTTGGATATGGGCCATTATCAAACTATCTAGAGAGTTAATCAGCAGAGGACACTCTCAACAAAACAAGACTGATGCTACATAATCAGAAACACCAGAGCTGTAAACAATGGGAATGCACATTATTCCCAAACAGTATAAATAATTTAAGACTTCCAGAACTGAAATTAATCTACATACCATTTGAAGCACACAGAACCACCAATTCAGACAGAATAATGAAAGGTAAGGGAAAAACAGATGGATAATTAAAAAGATACTTCTCAAGTGGGAATAGTCTTAGCCTTGCACTGCTGGTAACAAGAAATAAATATCAAGAAAATCCTATTACATGCATGTATATTTTATATGATTATTTTTTTTTCCAGAAGGGACTGTTGGATTTTTTTTTTTCTTTTCCTACACTCTGATTGGACAGTGAACCTGCTGTATCCATCAACATCTATCTGATTAACTCTTCATCTCTTTGAAGCATCATTGTTTTATAGGGCACTGTTTGCAGAGAGATGGAAACAATCTCATTTACCCATATTTGAGATGAGCATTTTTCCTTTAAGCCCCCACTGGCCTAGAAGTCAGCACCCTTTCATCCCCAGATGAAGTCTCCACAGCACACTTCAAAGGAAAAAGATACTTATAGTGTCTTAACTTTCCCTTTGAAACTGAATCTGTGGATCCAATATCATCTAGCAAGGCTAATTGCATAGTATGCAAGGGAATTACTATTATTTCAATATAACTCACCATAGAGAAACGATGAAAGCTAAGGCACTGTTGTAACAGGCTTTACATAAAGACAGCACCACAAACACACTATGAAAGGCAAGTATCTTGCACAAGTACAACAGGAAAATGTCACAAATTATCTGTATAACCTGAAAAAATACATTCAAACATCAGCCAGCTTAGCGTGCAAAGAAAGCCTTAGGTGGAGAGAAGATATCATGAAAAAAAAAAAACAAAAAAACAAACAAACAAACAAAAAATCCCAAAAGAAAAAAGAGAGAGGATATGTGATTTCATGGTTAGATGTTCCCATAGTTCTTTCATATTATTAACTTGCTGTACTCCATGTCCTAATCTCCTTGCCCTCTGTGAGTTTTACATTTTCCTATGACACAGATCTAAATTAATTCAAAAGCTGATTTAAGATAAAGTAGAAAAACATGAAAATCCAGCAGAGGAACTAATATGAACATTTCATCATTTAGAAAAAAAACAAAACAAAAAACATTTCTCATGCAGGAAACAACAGTGTTTAAAAAGAGTGGCATGTGCACAAGCAGAAGTGTGACCTAAACAGTTTGGAAAACTCTTACTGCATTAAATGACTTCTACTTTAAGAATGCAAAGGAAAGGTAACTAATATAGAGACAACTATAATTTATAAATTAAAAGAACAGCAACTTTCTCTGCCTCATCATGAAAGTTCGCATATTCCATGAGTTCCATTAATGCAAAAATAAAACAAATATTGAAATCTAAGTTAGAAAAGTGCTTAAACGTGTCACAGTGTTTCTGGAGCAATCATAAGTTTAGATATGCTTAAGTTTTCTTCAGCCAGGAAGAAATCAGTCAGTTCTCGCTCTAAATGCCAAAAGCAGAGAAAAGGTCTTGAATTTACTTAAAGTGCATGAACAGTGTTCAGGTAAAAACCCAAACCAAGCCAAAAGCTCGCCAAAAGCAAAACACAACAGGAAAAAAAACCCTGAAAAACCTTAGGCAACACTAACAATCATATTTTTTATGGAATGTTTTATGACTTCCTTACTGAAGAGTGGAGGGGTGCAACTAAACGACCGACATTCAGCACTGCTTTGTGTTACCTGTGATTTTGCACCAGGGACCACCTGAGTCAGAATGAAGCAGTTGAGCCCAAATTCACTACAGCCTAGAATGCAATAAGAGGATCCAGCCCCACATGAGGCACCAGGGATTGAAAACAGCTTTGTCCATTTATGAAAAACATCATAAGGTATTTATTTTTGTTGTTACATCTACCATATGAGGTTGGAAAATAGTACGTGAATACTTTTTACACACACACACATTTTTGTATTCCCACACTGTCCACACACTCTATCAAAACACCTTTTGTTTCTCTCATTCCCAAATACATGTGGAGCACTAATGTGCGAATGTGTTGTTTATCACTAAATAAAATACATCCAGAATTTATACATGTTTACTTTAGGCCACATGATCAATCAATAACAATCAGTAGTGTTTTTAAAGGCAGCCAAATTCTTCAGAAATTAGCTGGATGCTACTTGGTTACTTCAATTATTTTTCCATGTAAGTCTATTAGTAGCACCTACACTCAGCAAGAACTGAAACAATCATCCACTATTTTTAAAGACATTTGATGTCAGATATAAAAGTTTCAGAAGAAACAGCTAGGAAAAAGAGCACAGATAATAAGGTTACTTTTAATTATACACAGAAATTAATATCTAGCACAGAATAACACATTATTGATGTGGTAATTAAAATATTGTATTCTGAAAGATAAATATATTAGCAAGCCAGAAGGACCTGGCCTTATTTTATTATACTTTAATAGAGAGGAAATAGAGTTAAACAGATGGCACTCTGTATTTCTCAATGAATTCAGCATCTGTGAGTACATGTTGCATAAATGCCAATTAAAATGTGTCCGAGTAAATTCAATTCCCTTGCTGATAGTATGTAAGCCAACCTAGCTGGCTAAAGATCAAGGTTAACTTTAATCATCTGCTCAACTTGTAGCAAGTTGCTCTCAAATTGTACAGAAATTCCCAGTGAAATAATAAAACAGCGTTCCTATTGATTTGTATTCATTTACATTCATAATTCTCTTCTCAAGTGTTGGGCCAAAGCACAAAGGGGAAAAAAAACATATAGTACTGTGTGAATCGTTTGACAAATCTAAACTGAAGAAATATTACTTTGATTTAAAAAGCTTCTGCAGAAACGTTCAGCAGAACTTCTCCTTTGGGTAATTTTATGAAGTAATTATTTTAGAAGTGACCTGATAATTTTTATGAGTCACACAAGACACTTTTTAATTTCCTCTATTCTATTACTGAAAAACTACCACTATCTTATATTAGGTTGTCATCTAAGTTTTTCATAGAATACAAAGTGAATTTTGATTATTATATGATCAAATACAAATAAAAAAAGACTATATTGAAAAGCTAAAGCAATACTGTTATGCAACCGTATAGCAGTTCTAATTTAATTTAGCATTTTACTCTATTGTAATAAGGCAGAGAAGTACAGAAAAAAACACCTCTGGTATGAAACAATTCCACCAAACATCATTGAAAGGCAAAATTCTGAAAACTCTGAGATTTTGTGCCATATTTCAAGAATCACAAAGTGCAGTCTGGTGGGTTTGTACCCAAGAAAACTGAGCAACCACCCTCATGAGAACAGAGAAGGCATTTCTGTATGCGCTGAGCCATCCTTAAAAATTTGGTATCATTGGTATATAAACTGGGTACACCAAGCAAAGCTTGGATCTTTTGCAAAGCTAATCAATTAAGTCCCTTTATACATAATCCATGTGTGCAGTCTTTTCCCATACCAATTATTTTATGCTGGCAGCGTTTTGTTGAGGGAAAAGCCAGTCAGAAACTATAAAACATACAGCCCAACAGCAAATGAAATTAAATGCCAGAAGTGCAAATTACTATCTAGGAAATGAAATCTGAACTATTCATGCATGTATACATGCTAGCAATAAATTAAATTATGGCAGTCAGGGAAAAGACCTAAATGTCATTAGGAAGAGTGCAATGGAAACAGTGGTGCCACAATCAGAAAATATAAAATAAAAGCTTTCCTTGAAAGTGAAAAACAAAAGGTTTACTGCTGTTCTCTACAGTCACAGAAATAAAATTACTCAGCAAGACCTCAATGCATTGTTAGATTATAGAAATCATACTGGATTTTGAACAGTTCAATAATTCAGCAAAATCCACTTATTGGGCAGTTCTGCAAGACTGGTTGGGGAAGACATCATTGTGTCTTTTATAGGAGGTCAGTGCACCACAGAATGCACACAAGAAGCCTCATTTCCAGACCTATTAATCAGTGAACTATTGAAGCTGTGGCTAAGGAGCACCTGGGAAAATCAGGTCCCTAAGCACAGAAAATGGTACTGGAGAAGAAAGAAAATAAAAATAAAAACACCCAACACAAAGCCAGGGTCAACAACAGACATGCTTCCTAAATTAAATTACGAATTGGGTAATGTCAGCAGAATTTTCAAGTAAGAATTTAAATAAGTAGGGTTGCTGCACTACTCTTGACTGTCTTGTCACTTGTAGTCCTTTATTGCAATAGAGACCACAGAAAGAACAGTAAAATACTAAAATCTTAAGGTAGTCAGAGGTTCTGTAGTACAACATGACTGACTATATAATGTACTGGGGAAAGACTCACGGGGCCCAAAAATAAGAAAACTTCTCATTCAAAGTAACACTATTAGGTAAGATAATTTCTGAGCAGAGCCAGCATTCAGCACAGAGAAAGGCTGATGGAAAGACAGATGGACAGGGCAACCTGAGGGTGAGCAAACAAAAAAATGGTGTTCCCTTCAAGCCTTTCCTGGTCCCTACCTTCACCTTTTGAGAGAAGCATTTTTGCTTGACTTACCTGAAAAGAGGATTTGTGGGGAAGAGCAAATTCCAAGAGACAAATGAAGAGCCCCCAAACATCAGATTTGTTTTAATCTCCTGCAGGAATGCAGCAGCAAAGATGCAGAAGGGGCCTGTGTGCAGTGTTCTTCTTTTGTACTTCTTTGGCTGGGCAGTTACTGCTCCTGATTGAAGCTCTGCTTGATTATTGCACCTGGCTAAGTTTCCAGTTCTTTTCAGAGGCTTCACATCCCTGCACCTAAAAGTTTCATCAAAGTCAGGATGGGTCCATTCCCCCAATCAGCTGATAACAGCTGAATGTCACATACATCTCAGCGAAGGGCAAGACTTGTTCAGAGTGGATTCTGAGCTTTTGATGGCAGAAGAATCTCAAGATTCACAAACAAAATTCGCTACTGATGATTCTGACATATTTTTCACAAAGCTCTTGGAAAACAAAAGGCACAGCACCTAACAAGATGGATCAGGCCCTGCTAAGCAATAATCCTCACAATGATTGTAACAATGCTTGGATTAGATTCTTTACTCCAGCTTGCAATGTGAAAAATAATACAATTCAACAATTGCTGTAA
The DNA here is from genome assembly GCF_048771995.1 of Taeniopygia guttata. NCBI lineage: Eukaryota > Metazoa > Chordata > Aves > Passeriformes > Estrildidae > Taeniopygia > Taeniopygia guttata. The sequence continues at coordinate 10,560,913 of NC_133024.1, forward strand.
TTCTTTGCAGATGCACAAAGAATAAGCACTTAAAGATTCAACTGAACAGCTTCCTTTGTTTTCTACTGTAAATATTGCTCTATTTATTCAGAAGAGGTGACCTTCTATTAACCTTGTAGAGTGGCTAGAAATGAATGGAAATTTGACCTCACTTGAAGACCTCCATAAAAAGAATTATACTACAATGATTTTGCATCTTTATGTCAGCATGTCAGATAAATATTTTATTTAGTTGCTAACTGGATAATGCATTTTCAAAACAACTCACAGTGCAGAATGCATTTTTTAAATATATTGCTAAATGAAGCACAAATTCAACTAATTTTAAATATTTAAATATATTTGACATTTCAGAAACATTGGGCATATTTTCCTTAGTGCAAATGCATTACACATTTAAAAAGTTCTATCTGCCATTAGGAAGCAGTACCTATGAATAATACATCTTTTTCTGATGTCTTTTTATGTACACAAAAACATCAATTTGTACCTAGCTTAAAAGAAATCTAAATTACAGGTAAGCCATCTAATGTGTCCCTTACTACCTTTTGGCAAGATTAGTCTAATCAGAGTTTTTCCACTAAATTACCCAGATCAACAGAAACCTTGCACAATTATATCCTGCTCTCTAAAATAGCACATGATCTTTCCTCATGTGGGTAATTGCCAGGGTGGAAAATTGCAGTGAGGATGATGGTACAGATGTTCTTTTTCAGTTGACCAAACAAAATGAAAGAAAACAAGGAATTCCTGTTTCATAATGAATTATATTTAAAGTCCACTGGCTTATGCACATTTGCACACACATAAACAAATGTAACAGGAATTTTCAACAGATTTTTCTAAGGGAAGATTGCATTCTTCTGTTGATGGTACAGGAAAAGATTAGAATCAAGGAAGAGAAAGTATTAAGAAAGCATCAACACGTGAGAAACAAATGTTCAATATTTGCAACCTGCAAGAACACACACTAGCATACTTCTTAAGTTAAAGCTCTTGAAGGGGTTCTCAAAGAAGGATAGTTGCACTGGAGCCAAGATTTTTCACTTGTGTGCATGGACAAAAGACAAGCAGTCTTAGCACTGACAGAATAAAAAAAAGAGTTGCCTGTGCCTGTTTTTACTGCTGCATTTACTGATCCACATGGCTGAAACCAGCAACTGCACTTTAGGGGGAAGAAGGGAGGTCACTGTGAGTGATGTCCCCTCTATTCACCAGAGATGCTGCAGAGCCACGCTCACAGAAGGGACAGCACAGGAAATCTGCTTCCCAGATCTCAGCACCCCTCGCCCTCTTCCTGCCTTGCTCTTCTCTCCACACAGGTACTCCTTGCTCTGTATGCCTTTGGGAGCTGTTCTCCATTGGATGGCTGTTCAGTGAGATTTTACCAAATTGTGGGCTTTTTTTCTTTTTCTACCCCCTTACCATTAACTATTTTAAATTATACCCAACACCCATCATTAAACAACACTGCTGTTAGAGTTGAGGATTTTTAACATTTAGGTTATTTCCAGAACTGCCCTGCTTATTCTCAAATATAAAGCAAGCAAATAAACAAGGCCCAGCAATTACTTTGCACTGGCTTATATCAGCACCAGTCTTCAATTATGGCAATAGAGTGATGGAGATTGTTCTATAGCACAGGGACACCCAACAACAAAAACAGAAGACATGGAACCAGGCAATGGGGGTGGAGAGCTTAGAAGAACACCTGTTTGAAGCCAGAACTCCACAGAATTCTTTCATGTAAGCAACGTTATTTTGCATTATTATATGCACTGTTATGTATACATATCCTGTATAATCTCTAACCAGGACCAGGGATGGAGCTGTTCTTCCTATCAACCTCAAGAATGTGTTTTATTTATCCTCAGTTAGAATAAAGTAATTGAAAACATCTGACAAGTGTTTTAATAGCAACAAATAAATAATAACTGAGAATTCCAGATGAAAGTGTAAATACACTATTTTCGAGCACTTCCTAGTGTTACCTGTCAGGGGGAGGGTCAGTTCCCATTAGTCTCCTCCATAGAGCACATAGCCAAAATTACAAGCTGGACTCACCCTTGTTTTGCAGTTCAGCTTTATGGGAAACCAAGAAAAAAATACAGCATCTTTTAGGCTACATTTGTCACTAAACCAGTCTGTCAAGGATCCATCACACAGGGTAGGCTCCTGAGATTCTGACCATCTCAAAGAAGCAAGAGACAAAGAGCCAGAAGCCCCATTTCATTTCTGTGTAAAAGCCTAACACCCACAGACTTAGTTGGTGATTACAGGATCTACCATCCTCTTTCAAGAATTCTGTGCAAGAGAAAGGAAGGGAGAAGAACAATGGTAGAGAGCAACTTACTCACTGCCTCATAATGAAAGAAAGTAATTTGGATTATCTCTCCCTCTTAGCCAATCTGAACCCCAGTCTGTGGTGCAGGATTCTAGCCATTTGTGTCTGGTTAAGCTAAGCACTGAACAACAGATTTCTCTGTGCCTCACCCTGGCTTGAATCACTGAGTAACTTCAACAAATATATATTTAAATTTCAGGACTGTCATAATAACAATAATAATACTTAAACTGCCTCCCATACAACACTGAGGAGGAAAGAATATTAGCACTGACACCCACAATATATATATTGGTAGCACACACAAGTTACCACTCACACCCAAAAGGTCAGCAATTAAGTTTATTTCTCCTTGTGATTCATGGAGAAACTTTTAATGCTGTCTTTCTGAACAATGTCTCAAACACTAAGCATTTGGTTTATGTAAGCAATAAAATTGGCAGCTCCATCCTATGCTTATTTGTGAGTTGTGCTCCCCACAAAAAGTCAGGCATCCTACCAGAGTAATTTAGTTTGCAGCAGATTTAGGCTTCAAGCTGCTTTAAGTATTTGGTGTTGAAAATCATCTTGTTTTACAGTGATACTGTCAAAATTCTTTCCCTTACCAAACATGTCAGCATTTAATTTACTAAATAGTACTTGTAGCTTACAATAAAACTATCACATTTTTGATGCCATGTTCACAGGAACAGCTGGATGTGCACACTACAGAATTTATGATGCTCCATTACACAAAGATGGATTGAAATTTTGGTTCTTCCAAGAAAAGTGAGGTTTAATCAAGAAGTATGTAATTATCTGTACAAAAATGAGAATACTAGGACTCAGGTTAATTTACTGATGTTTCATGGTTTTGTCTAAAAGATTGTAAAAAATCAGCAGAGTTAGAAAGGGATTATTGTCCAGGTCTGAAATCTGTGACACCACATAAGCCAGCACCTGGAGTGACAAAACCACTCATCAGCATTTACAAATCTGGGAACAGAGCCACACTGATTGACTGTACTGTGCAAACCTGCCTTTACTTTCAGCTTCCTGGCTGAAAAAAACCACATGGCTTCCCACACAGCCAAAGGTCACAAAACATTAGGAACATGAAGGCTGTATGAAAACCTCAATTAGATGTAGAGCGTGACCTAGATCTCGATGTAAATACTGAAATGTAGATAAATACTGAGAGGATTTAGATCACTGAGTCCTTCAGAAACTAAAATGGATTTATGTTAATGAAAATCCTTCCATCCTCTTCATACTGCCACAAGTCTGCTCACATATGTTAAGAAATTTAACTTAGTCCTAGCTTTCTGTTCATAGTGTGCTATATTTGCCACAGACAGACGCACCTTCCTTGATCAGATTACCAATATGTTAACCTGACAAAATATTAACAAGACACTTCCACTATATTTTCATGCCCACATTAAATTCTGACATAAAAGTCTGCAAACCAACCATCAAATAGATTTAAATCATACTGAAACTGTACAACTGAGATTTTTCTATGGCCTGTTTATAATATGAAAAGCATTTATTCTGATATGGATCTGATAATTTCCATTCACCTGTTCCAATGGGAGCATGAGGTTAATAAAAGATGCAGATTTAAATAAGAAGCACCATAATTGGAACCTCATCTTTACATTTGCTCTCGTACTGTCTAGTCCTGCAGAGAAAATGTCTGTCAGATTCCTGGGGCAAAATATATAAGGACTTCACATCACTGACTTTATTGAATAACGAGGCTGCTGCCATACCTAGGTGTAGGCAACCATTTTATGTGTGTTCAAATTAAATTTACATTCTTTAACAAGCTCCTTGAAGCCCTGTTGACATTAGGTATACTCTAATTACTGTTGGAATTTAGAGTTTTAAGTAATAATGTTAATTTGAATTCAAGTCAAATTGTTAAAGTTCAGTAACAACTACAAGAGATGACAGGAAGAAAGAGGACTACAGTTCAAAATATTCACAGAGATGTACTACACACAAGCAATACACTCTTCTATAGGTTTATATGACTTCAAACTGCCTAAATATTAATAATTTTCAGTAACAAGACAAAGATTTTAAATTGTCTCGGAACCTGCATCTACTATTCAATTCCAACTAAGAGCTGAAGAAATCAATTTATTGCCTCCCATCCCTTTCTCACGGACAAAATCCCCAAAGGAAGAACCAATAGTCCCACATGCTTAAAAATCACGTAGTTATATATACATATACAAACAAACATGCACATCCTTACTACTTGTTTGTCAGCAGTCCTAAAAAATCTGAAAGTCCTGGTACCTCTCAAGATTCTGACAGTGGCTGTGTGTCCTGATTTCAGATGAGGCCTCGAGGTTGTAACAACTACTCAAGAACCAACACAAGCATCTGATTCTGAGCAAACCTGCCTGCAAGCATGTTGTGGGATTTTTTTTATTTCCTGGTGGTTTGGTGTTGATTTTATAAAAGTAATTTTAAAAGCCTTATTCACAGACCATCTCCTATGTAATTTACCTGAGTGCATTTTTCAGGTAAATCATATCTGCTCCTGTGGTTGTGGCTGCAATTCTGTAACGCTGCTGCAAACTGATTGCAAGACATTGAAATGTAGGATTTTTATTTAAAGAAATGTATGGAGAAGAAAAGAAGAGCTGCTAAAGTAATGCCAATCACCAAACTTATGCCAATAAAGCAAATTCAAAATTGAAGATGAAGATAAAATGTAATTCCTTGTTTACTGCATTGAATAAATATCTACGATTTTAAATTTGGGTACACTCATAGACGGTACCAAATTTAAAAGTAATGTAAAATACCACCTCCACAAAAAAGAAAATTGTTCTTTTACAACTGTTGCTTTTGTTTCTTTTGGTGGAACAGGTTAGTCTGTTATGATTTTGAAGTGGTTAAAAACTGCTTCTTTAAACAAACTTGTAGCTCAAGGACAAATGCATTCTTATGTGTAGTGAGTGTAATGTGTTTCTAACAAAACAAATAAATTTTCATGCTGAAGTGCTTTACCACTACTACCAGATGATTCCTATATTGCATGAATTAGGTAATTTTACTTATTCTAGTACATATTCTTATTTAAAAGATTGGATTTTTAAAAACTCCAACTCTGGTCTACATTTAGTTTTGCATCAGACAGCTATAACTGAGTGATCAGATAATTTTCTGAACTAAAATTAAGCTTACACCTAGACAAAATGAGTGGCTCTTGGTTTTGTAACAGCGGAATCTCCACAGAAAGAGAGCCAAATCAGTAATTTATAAAACTCAACTTCATTTCAGTGACACTAAAATTACAGAAGGATTTATGAATAGTTTCTTTCCTTGATACACACAGATTACTGTTATCTGGGTAAGGCTGAAGACTTAAAAAGTATTTCACCTAAACTAATAAAGCTATTTACTGAATCCGAGCTAAGTGCTGAAGTTTACTTCTAATGAGCGTTGACTGATCTTGGCTAAGAAAGTGAATTAGAATACACATAGCTGAGCCAGACAAGTCATCACTAGTCAGCAAGTCCCCTGGGACAGAATGAAGAAAAATTGTTTCTCAGCTTATTTTTTTTTCTGAGGGATCACCACAAATGCTCATGTTGATAGTAGCACTATCTTGACATCCTTTCAGAGCTGTTCTTAGCACTGACAATATCTTGCCTGCTGAGAATTTTTTAACAAGTTAAAAAATGAAGCCATTTTAACAGTTCATTTTGTTTTTTATCTATCCAAACACTTATAACACACTCATCACCCCCATGTTTGCAAGGCTGATATTAGAGTGTTGTCACACAAAGGATTAGTGTGCAAATCCCTCAGGGCCTGGAGTGCTCAAACTGGTTTCCAGTGCAGCAGCTCTGGGGTGGCAAAGGGCTCTGCTCCAAGGGATGCTGGATTGGTGGTCTGAGGATCCAGCTGGTTTGACTCAGCTTCTCCTGACACCCTGAACAACTCAAGTCACATCTCTCTGGCTCCATCTCCAAACACAACAGAAGCAACAATTTCTCTCAAAACCGATGCCTAGAAAGCCTAAATAAAAATTGCCTTCATAGGCATTCTCAGTAAAACAAACTAAATATCACCAAAAGGTTCAAGGTACTACTATATCTAATTGCTTCTACCAAAAAGCCATGCTGTAAAGATTTTATCAATGTCACCAGCACTGTAACTCTAATGACATGAAAATAGGAAAAATAGTCTGAACCAAACAAACATAAAGTACCATGCAGTTGAAAGTTTTGCTGCTTTCACTCACTCAAAGTTCACAAAGCTCACAAAGAAGAGCTTTAAGAGGAACAATGCTCTGAAGTCACAACTCAATTTACAGTTTCATGTGTGCTTATATTTGCACTGCTTTAATTTGGTTTTGGTAAATTTTACATCCACTCTCACCCCAAAAATTTCTTCATAGTTTAGTTGCCTTTAAAATAAAAACAATTCATGTAATGTGTTATAGAGAAGTGCTGCTAGAGCCACATAAATTAGGCCTTCTGTAAAACTTCTTAGATGTGAAATCAGAATGAAAACAAAACAAACTCTTCCAAAACACTACTTAAAGGTTCAGTCTTAAATTTCAGTTTTGTAAGCTGCAAGCTCCAATGGCATTTGGCTAAAAAACAAAATAAAAAATAAGTAAAAAAACCCAAGATTTAAAGGTTCAGTCTTATATTTCAGTTGTGTAAGTTGCAAACAAAATAAAAACAAACCCCAAAAAAGCTAAAAAAACCCAACAAAACCATAGCAAAAAACCCCATAAACCCTCAAATCCATACACTCTATTTGGCAATTACAGGTATTAGAGGCAGATGATTTGGAGTACAACACTGCTGGGACCACATTATTCAACTGACCATATCACCACACAGGAAGCTGGAACTCCTCAAAGGCTATTTTAGAGACATCAAAAATATTGGCAGCCTTATATTATGATGATGATAACAGTAATAAAAACTGTATCTCCCTTAAAGTAGAAGTGCATCTGCTAAGCCTCTCTGTGCAAAGGACACAGCTCCTTTGCTCCCTGAAGTTTTTAGCTGAGCCATGTATTTCCGTGAGCACTCACAAAAAGAAGCAAGTATCACCTGCCATGATTCTTTAAAAATACATTGTGAGATGGTCCTGGTTCTTTTTAACTATGCTTTTTTTGTTACCTCTCTATCTCCCAGATTAGGATCCAAAACCAAAACATTTCGGGTAAAAAATAAAAAGCCCCTCAATGCTGGTGAAGTGTTGTAGGAGGTAATTAGCATGCCCTTTGCATACAAGCTTCAGAGAACCTGGAAAAAGTAGAAGGAATAGGGTTTTCCTCTAATTGAAACCTAGTAGCCAGATAAACTTGCATACATCTAACCTTTGTTCTCTTACTACAAAGCTGCTCAATTACATATGGAAAATGGGGCACAATAAAAGCTATGACATCTATTCACACCACAGGAATCCATTTTAATTATTCCCACCAGCAGATATGAAGTATTTCCTAATGCAAATGGACTCAGAATGCTCACATCAAGGAACTGCACTTCACAGGGATGAAGTTTGAAAAGGGTTGCATTTATGAATTCTCTGTTTAAGCACAGCATTTTCTGATGATTCTGCTATGGAATTTAAAAGCCATAGTTTTCAGTAATCTAAGTTTTCAGCAAAGTTGTTTCAGATATCCTAACGTGATATATGAATATGCACATCATATTACAGCAAAATATAGCTATTTCTGTAAACAGCCCAGGAACAGAACACAGCACACTCTGCATTCATTCATTCATGGATCTGCCATTGAGATACAAGGACCTTTCTGCAGGCCTCAGGCATTTTAGTGCTTTAAAGAGTGTTTTAAACAAGATAGTAAATTGATCTGCTAATGGTTTCACCAACGAGTCAAAAGATCTTTATGACATAAAATTCAGAACTGAAGATTCAACCTAAGTCAAAATCTTATCTTTGAAGTCCCTTCCAGCCCAAGCCATTCTATGACTTTGATTTATGGCAAACACTGAATGAAATCTCTGAGTTTCATCCCTGCTCTCTATCAGTGCTCCCTGTTTGACCTTGCCCATGGGTCCCTCCATGTCCTCTCTCATCAGCTGCTCTCACAAGCCTCCTTTGCCACTCTCAAGTTATCCCTAATGTCTTCTCAGCTTAAATTAATTAATTGATTAAAAAAAAGAGGCAGTCTCCAAGCAGTGACTACAGGATGGTAACCTCAGGTACTGCGGAAATACGGATTTATTATTGCCTGTGTTTGAAAATAAATAGATAAAAATAAATATTAGGGGAATAAGGTCCTGAATTTACAGACTGCCATGCAGAGAGTCCCTGAAATCCTCTCAGAGTCTGTGGATTCTATGAGAAGTCCCCTGAAGGAGCGACTGAGCGCCAAAGCACACATCTGTCATAAGCAAAAGCATTTATTCCAGTGAAAGAACAGAAAATAGATTTTAGGAAAGTATCTGCATATTTTCATTAAAAGCATCTACCATATGATCCCATGATTAGGCTATACTAAAAAAAAAGTCACAAAGTTTAATGACAGAGGGAAGTTGAGATTTACACAGTCCTCCATTCTGTGCTAGCAATCCAAACATTCTCACTTATACCAGAAATGGTTTGGTTGCAGGTCACACTTATAAAAGTAAATTGATTCTCAGTATCTGTGGTGAAGGAAATACATGCATATGTAAATTATATATATGCATATATATTTCTTCATCCAAAATCCTACAGCTAATGTAGGGTCTTTGTTGAACATTCTGTTCAAAGGTACACTTAAACACGAAGAAACCTTTTAAATATTACATTTTAAACTTGATATATAATTCAAAAAGATGTTGGCTAAATGAAATGTTTTAGACAAATGTGGCAGATTCACCAGTTAACTTCTGTGCAGACACATATTCACAGCTTTGCCATACACATAGCTCAAAATTACTACCATGTGCCAAATAAACTTTTACAGATGTTCGGCAGCAGAGTTCAAAGAAACTGCATTGTGTCTTCCTTGATATATACCAGCCAAATATATAGAAACAAAGAGCTGTCAAGATATCAAATGAAGTGTCCATTTGCTGATGTTCAGATAAATGAGAGATGCAAGCTGGTAATATTCCTTCTTTCCCATTATTTGAATTTCATTCAAATGATACTTTGCAGTTATTTTAAGCTTCCATCATGAAGCATTCCAGCTAAGCTATGGCATGTTTTAAAGTGACTTTTCCTTTGGCTTTTTCTACAAAAAACCTGGATATTTCTACATCACAGTACATGTGTGAAATCGACCCCTGAGAAACTTCTGTGTGCACACATAGAAACTATCCCTCTTTCTCTCAGCATTATATGTATTATTGAGAGAAAAACACACTCTTTTTGGGGTGGGGTCACTTGAAATTTGATCACAAAAATATTAGTTTTTGCTGGGTAAAGCCAGTAATATCCTAGTAAAGGTTAGCCTTAATAAGGCATCACCTCTGCTTTTATTTTTTATTACTTGGAAGGCAATTAAACTGAAAATTCATGCAATAAATCTAAAAATCTTCTAATTAAGTCTGTAACTGTACATTAAGTTTAATTCATCATGTCCTGTTGACCACTCACACATTCCATACTTGTGTTCCCATTAATGCATTTTCCCTTAGGCCATGTCTAACATTCCTGCCTTTTGAACATTTGAAAAACTCCAATAACTTTTTAAAAATAATATTAAAAAAAACTCCACAAAACTTTCCGCCTTTGCCAGGAAATGTTTCCTTTCTTCTTCTTCACCGTGGATTTCCCACTTACCTCTCTATCCCTAAAACACCCCCATGCACACCCTCCCAAATTACACTTCCCTTAAGTACAGGACAAGCAAGATTCAGTCCCAAAATAGCGACAGGTTTAAAGTATAATATTTCACAGCTTATCAGGGCTAGAAAGAAAGGCTTTTTTTAGCATTTAGTGAGCTACAATTTCCCTTTCCAATAAGAAAGATCCTTCTACTCTGCTATTGACTCTCTCACTATATCCATGTACACATATATATATAGATACGCACCCAATCTAATATATACCTCTTTTTATTCATCAATCACAGGTAGATTAGAAATATTTAAAACATTTCTACAATCTATTGCTTACAATTTTCCTTTATTTTCTACTATCACACAAGTGGATCTGTTCCATAGGAGGCAAAAGATGAAAAACACCACCAATGAAACTAAGAAGTAATTCAGGGGAGTTTTCTGAAGCTATATTTTTTTTTTTCCATGCAAGTTTTGTCACATATAGCAAATTCATGTAACATAAAAGATGTAACTTAATGGTTTTATTCTCCTTTCCTTAGGGCCAACTGCAGAAGTAATTTACAGCTTTCACACCCAATACCATCCAAAGCATTTGCCAATAAAAACTAGCACTAACCTTTCATGTTTTCTTCCTCTCTTAAATCGAAAATTTCCTCTCCTAAAACAGAGACTAGGGTTATTACTACTAAAAAAAATGACCACGTTTTGTGTGCTTGGGTTTATTTTTTAGATAAAAAGAGAATTCATCAGAAAACACAATTTTGTGAGCAGTGAAATTAATGATGTCAGATTCCTTGGATATTTCTCTCTCACAACCAGTTAATCCAGAACCTAACAAGGTAAGGTAGCTTTCCATTAGTTAGGTCATTTCCAACATCTCTGCTCCCTGGTGCCTCACAAGGGCTGAACTCATGCATGCTACTTCCTCCAAAGTCTCTCATTCTCCAGCTGCCTTTCCTAGGTGCCTGCATTTCAGGAAATTTGTAGAAATGGATTGTCCCAGAAACGAGGCCCTGTCTTCAGATCTGGTTGAAATTGGCCAGTGAGTTGAAAACCCTGTCCTTGTGGGAAGCACTCCCATTCATGGGGATGCACGTGTGCACGGACACCCAGGCACACACAGTGTAATCACATAAAACTCATTTCCTTCGGAAACCAGGCTCACAACGATTTAGCAACAGCAGATGTGAACACAGTTATGAAAAGCAGCTGCATGGGTTTTCCATGAAACAAACAAACATAAGGTCAACACACATGCAGGTTCCTTTAACAAAGCTCAACTGGCAAGCCTTTGAAATATTTACATAAATATTTTAAATATCCTCTTTCTATGGGGCAGAGGACATACATCTTGACATCAGTTCACGTAAGGCGTGCTTCTTATTTTCTCTGGGCCAAATTCTTCCCAACTCTAGTCAACAGAAGCTTTATCTTTGACTTTCATATCTGCCGTCAATATTTCTTTCTTGGAGTATATTGATATAATTTATCAATATACTCCATACTTATACTCCTCTTTCTCTGACTGCACTTGTATAAATAACGTTTTAATATATATTTCATACAACAAATATACCTCAGCTACTGCAAAATCTCTCACTGACAAAATACGTAAGAAAATCTTTGTAACAAAATGATTTAGAACCCAGAGACATTTGGAAACAAGTATCCCCACAAAACAGCCCTATGGTTTTAACTAGGGAGATGAGCTTCTCACTGCTTCTGACAATGGAGCACAGTTTGGGTTCTGAGAGACATTTAGCAAATACTTTGCTACATCCAACTTCAAAAGCCATCTGGAAATTATACTGGGGCATGTGTCATCCTGGTAACACAGAAACAGAAAACTCTGAGGGATTCTGAGGAGCAACAGAATCCAGCCCTATTGCCTCTCACCATGCAAGAGACATTTAATCCAGCAAAGTCCACAGCACACCCACTTTTCATACTCCTCAGTTCTCTCATCTGCTTCAGAAAGCTCAAGAAAAAAAACCAAAGCAAGGCTATATATATATAATAACTAACCCCCTCAAGACATCTCATACCTGAGAATCTGTGCCAAATACTAGTTTATACATGGTTTGACAATATTGGGTCCCAGTACATCACAGGAGCTTCATTTCCTTTTCAAGTGTTCCTCAAGGAAAGCTTCCTGCATTGAACTACCATAGTTTGAGTATTTCAGCTAACAACAGTATCACTTGCTGGATTTATACCACTTCCAGAGGTAAAAAGGGCTATCTTAATCTATGAAAAATGAAGTAAAAGATTAAAAATTGCAACTACATTTTGTAATACTTTACTACTAAGGGCTCAGTTTTGCAGTGTACTGACCAATATCATAAGAGATGAGAGGGGGCTGTTACTTTTAGTTCTGTGGTTGATCTCTTGATGAAAAAAATACCTACCCCCCTCTCGCAACAGGATCTAGAAATAATAACAATTTAAAAAAAATAAACAGTCAGAATTTTAAAAGCTACCTGAGTAACGGGTTGCTTTCCCAAATGTCCTTTTTGTATGAAGTGAGACTCAAATAAAACTCAAATTACCTCTGCAGTGCAGATCTGGGTAAAAGTTAAAAGAGAGGAAAAGAGAAATACACCCACTATTGAGTGCACTGTCAATCACATCTCCTCAGCCTACAGCCTGAAAATAAAGACCATTATTAGGATTTTATTAGGAGTGAAGCACAGATACCCTACAGTACCACAACTTCTCAATATCAGAAAACAAACAGCCTAAGTTCAGTACAACCTTGGTGATCACCAGCCATAGCTGACTGGGATCAGTTATCTAAACTGAAATATATTCAGCTCACTTTGAAGTTTCCAAACACTGCTTTAGTCTTAAAAAAAAAAAAAAAAAAAAAGTAGAAAAAAGTGCCTTGTACTTTTACTGGTCCAATTTCTATTTGGTAGAACAGAGATTATTTTTCCAGCTTTGAATGAATAAAGCAGTTATTGAGACAAAGCCTCTTAAACTGAGTGCATTTATAAGTGTCTGCATGTATCCCTGCTTGAAATACCATTCTCAGTTTTACTCCTTTTTCCCATTATGTCACATTTGATCCTTCACAAATGCTGGGGGTTCAACTGGACTATTATTAAGAATTTGAATAGTAGACATTTCTTAACAACATGTGAGATATAAAGTACTTCAGTAGAGATGACAATGCAGCAAGAGCTTTGCCTGGTAAAATGCATGCCACCTCCAAGGTGAGCACTTGCTCTTCCCTTTACTTAAGGAGGGGAGGGAAAGGCAAGTTTAATTCAGAAAATGAAGATATAAAATGTAAACATCAGAATTAACTCCATCTAGGATGACCTACAAACATTTTAATTGCATTTTCTGCAAAACACATCTCATAATTAATGAGGCTACCAAATTTGCAGAGACACAAGTAGAGTGCCCAGATTAATTCTGGAGGTTTGTTTGCTGCCAGCGCTCCTCTGATGTACTTGGAATATTCTTAGAAGGCAGAAATCATGGAAGGAGGTTGATCTGAGAAGTTGGTCTGCAGTGTGTGTGCTTGAGAGATGTTAGCAGTGCTCTCTGTTGAGAAAGATTACTAGTACCCAATCTTTAGTGTTTGGGATTAGAATGGTTTTCTAATGACATCTTCTTGCCTATTTTTCAATTCAAATTCTAATTTTGTAAGCACATGCCTATTTCTTTAACTTTGCTAGAAGAATATACTTTTTTGTGTCTACAATATTGTAAGATAAGAGAAAGACTAATACTATCTGACAGTTATCAAACACATTATTTCCTAGAAAGATATCCCCACCACACCTTTGAATCATGTTAATGTTATCTTGGGATTTTTGTCCTCCCAGATGTGTTCGAGATTCTTGGAACCAGGGTGTGGGTTTTTAGCTTAAGGCTGCTGTCAGAGCAATGAAATGCCACCTCCACTGCCGCTCACAAACTGATACACAACTGCATGTACTGGAGAACACAAAGCCAGCTCACAATTCCAGCAGCACCACATTGACCTTGGAAAACAGTTATTTATCCCACTTAAAATTTAGCAATACTTCCTAAAGTTTATTTGAAAGAAGAGGAAAAAACTGCCCCCAGTTGTTTTGGTTGGTTTCATTTGGTATACTCATGCATATAGAAAGTATTAAAAATTGGCATAGTGTGCATTTCTCTGCAGTAAAACTCGCACAAATGTTTACTTTGTCATGAAAACGCTACTCTGGCCCCTATCTAAAAAAGAAGTAATGACTACACATTTTTCCTAGTTTACAAATGCAAAAGTAAACCAAAATATCTTCCTAAATGAAGGAAAAGTTCTGCTTCCTTAAGTGAATCCTTAAGGTAAAGCAAATACAACTGATTTTATATATATAGATATAAATTTTTTTTTTTTCCTTTTTTTTTCCATCTGTCTCAGGCTTGGTACATTCTGGAACAGCTTGCCAGTGCTTGGCTGCTTAGTTCACTAGAAGAAACAAAATTAAAAAATAGTTTAAAAAATATTTTAAAAAAGCAATTAAAAAGCCCTATTTGGTTCTAACAAAGATTTTTCCCTCCTGGAAGCCTTCCCAATAGTTGTGAGTCCTGAATCCTTTTTGCATGGACAGCTCAGATGTCTGGGCTAGCCCACCTTCTGCAGTCCTCTCAACTTCTTCGCTCTGCTTCTTGGATCGAGTTCCCAAACTTTTACACTCCTAAACACTCTCACAACTCCCGCCTTGTGTGTGGTTGCTGAGCTGATTCTGGCACCATTTTTTGCTCAGTTCCTTTCCAGCAATGAGTCAATCTGTGGTGCAGCACAAGTCTCAGCACAGCAGCTGCCTTCATCTTCCTCTTACTTTAACGAGCAATACTCTGCTTACCATCTCATACATGGCCAAGCTTTCAAATGAGTTGTAGAGGTCAGCAGCACCTCTGCTGCCTTTTGCCTGGAGTTCAGGGCTCCTCCAAGGCTTGCTCCTACTCTCACAAGTTGTGTTGCAACACAGATAGGTTTTCTTCACCCTTCCAGCAAGTTTTCAGATGTAGGTGCCTACTTAGGTGGCAAAGCCAACAGCTGAGAAGATGTTAGCAGCTTGATAAGAAAATATGGCACAGCATATTTGAAAGATGGGAGGTTGTTTTAGATTTCATCTACTGAAAAAAAATGACTCACCTGCAAATGCACATTTCTCTCTCTATTTTTTTAACCCCGGAAGTCAATATGGTCTTGGAATGTATCTAACTTTGTATCCTAATGGGCCCAATAGTTCAAACCTTGTTCCACTCTTTGATTTGCATTTGTTAAATTGAATGCGTCTAAGGAATGAAGGAATTCTTCTATGAAACCAATGCTGTTAGTAGGATACAAAAACTAGAGGAAAAATAACTTTATAGGAGGGAGAAAAATTATTGTTGCACAGATCAAATACCTGACTTATAAGTCCTGAAATATTTATATAAAATGCTTTTGCTTGCTGCTGTTACAGAACAACTTCTTAAAGAACTTAAAGAAAGACCTCTTAAAGGCAGCTCTTCCATTTAAGTAGAACAAAACCCACATAGCCTATAATTTTCCCGTGCCATCAAAGTTCATTCACTTTGGAATTCAGCAGTAGTCACAGAGCCATTGCTGAAGCCCTGAGATAACAAGGACCATCATGCACCAAACTTCAAGAATGCAACGAGCCCATTTATCTTAATGTGGAGCACAGGTGTCACTGGCACATGCTATTAGTTCAATGTGCTATTTGTCCTTTCAAATATTGAAGATACCAGTACCACTATGAAGATGGAAACAAGTCTTCCTTTATAGTTCCTTACACAGCTTTTTCCCTTTTTGTGCATTACAATGCAAAGTTCATATCCTGTCAATCCCACTTTCATTTCTTCCTTATTAAAATATCTTTTCCTGAATAAAACATTTTTTTTAATTAGTCAATCTTTTCTGCTGCCCTGAATTGTCATATCACAAGAAGATGTGCATGAGATTAGGAGTTGAAGTGGAATCCAACATAGGATTCTGGCACTTGAAGGTTATTTGTCACATGGAGACTCATGCCATATCAGCCGTTTTTATACATGGCTACAAGGGAAACATCTGCAAGGTCTAAGAGTGATAAGGAATAACCTGCCCCACTACTAAAAAAAAAGAAGGCTGCATTCTATTCAAAGGGTGCAGATAAGACTTAATTAACTGAGATTTCATAATGGAGAAATGATGGATAATGTAGACCTAATATATTCCACATTCACAAAAGCATCAGGAAAATATGTCAAAAAGAGAATCTTAAGCTTTCTTTTTCTTCCCCTCAGATGTATTTATACCCCTGAAAAAAAATTATGGCTAAAACAATTTTAAACAACTTTCAATATCAATTTTTCCAGAGATGATATTTTTAAATTCTGATCTTGTGATTCCACTCCCTCTCCTACATGTACTTTTGCAAACATTACTAAAACACACTATTTTAAACCACTATGGAGAATGCAGAGAGGGCCTTGAAATATTAGCTTTGCTGGCCATTTTCACAGAGAAGAGGTTAAGCCACATACATTTTAATAGTACTCTTGCTGGTCATTTCAGAGAGAAAGAAAGCTGGTTGGTGGCACAGAAAAGAAGGATGGTATTAGAAGTTAAAGGAGGAGAAAACAGAAAAAGCTTTTCACTGACCATAAACAACAATCTTGACCTTTTGGAGGAGGGTAATCCTTCCTAACACTGCATCTCAAATGAGCTGAAAAGGAGATCTTAGCAGCACAAAATGATTTATAAAATGATGAATCCTGCAGCAGGAGAGAAGAGGGAGCCCAAATTACAAAGGAATTCATCCCCATGACTGCAGGCAGTGTTTCACTTCTAGTGAAGTCTGCAACCAAAGGCATTTGCATCTGCATCCTGATTGAACTCCTCTGCAATTCTGTTTAGCAAAGGCCTTGCTTTACATCTCCACTGGAATGAAATGAAACCCATATATTGCTAAGTAAGTCCCTGACACTTCATCTGGCTCCAGCCAGTGCTACATAGGCTGGTTTGAGTTTCTGAGGTATCGAGACGTGTGAGTTTCAAAGCCAACAGAAATCTCGGAAACAAACAGAACTTCCATTCCCGATCAAGCCCGTCACAGCTCAGCCCTTCAAAATACTTGCAGCCTTGTCAACAGTCTTCCTTTCAAAATATATTGCTGAATCCAAAAGTTAATCTAAAACATTTTAGTTGGCTGGGAACTGCTACTTCTCAATCCAACCCTAATTGTGCCAACATTTTTTTTTTTCTTGTCTCAGTAACTTTGAGTTGTATTCTTGAAAAGATTGTTAAAATATGTTACAAGACTTGTCCTTCACAGCAGCGATATCAGAGTGGTAAGCGAAGAGACTTTCATCATGTAACAACTCTTAGCTGCCAGCTTGCTTTACTGCATATTAGTGAATAAAATGGGATAACCACGTGTTGTACAAGAATAATTGGCTGAAGTGATCAATATGATTGGCTTCCATTCGTGTGGTTTTCGTAGCCACACAAATCAGTTTGCATTTGCCTGACTCTCAGTTGGCATTAAATAACCAAACGCGTAATTTGGGATTGCCATTTAGAAAACATTAAAACTAACTAAGGGCAGGAAATAAATGCTCCCAGGAAGGCCAAAGGAAAAGCCTGATACCAAGATTTTAAAATTTCTTAGAGATAATTAAGGGAAAAAAAGAAAAGAAAAAATTCTATGTAAGCAAACGAATCTGATGAAAAAAATTATTCTGCAAAATACATTGGAAAAGTTACTTTATTTTGTAACTACTTTCATAATTCAGCTCTTATGTTACCCGTAATGCTCCCAGGTCTGTGTAGGACAAAGGGAACTCTACATCCAAAAAAGTGAAAAAAGTGATACATATGGTTTTAATTGCTTTTCGCAGGAAAGTCAGAGTCCAACGTAAAGAAAAGTTATTCCAAACTCCAGCTTGCAAACCAGGTTTTCATGTGAAAATGTTTAGTAAAAAAGCTGCAACAGATGTAGCTGAGGCTATAAACTTGTTTGGGACAATTTTTTTCAGTCTGTCCACTCCCAATCAACTACCATCCACTTCTGCCTGATCAACACTGGTTTTACTTAGTGCAGTCAAGGCTTCCCTTGCAAAATCCCTTCCCAGAAAGAATCAGCTGTACTCACAGCAATGCCCAATACCTTCCTTCTTTTTCAGTTCTCTTTGTTAAAGGTCGTATATGCCTGATTATTTTTCCCTTTCACTCCTGAAATAATATATAGTATCATTTTAAAATAAAGTGGTAATGTACAGAAATACAGACGGCTACTGCACAGCAATGAAGCTGTCTCTTCTGAAACTAAGAAAAGCAAAAGAAGTCAACTTTGGATGTTTATAAAATACAGTGTTTTCCTAATTTGATTCCTTTGTCTTGGATACAGTCAGGGCATTAGGCACCGAGTAAACCTTCACTTACAGAAATTGTATTCCCCGGTATAGCCTTACTGCCCTCAGAATAAATGCTACCTTTTTCTTAAATAAATTAATCTAAGAATTTCCATAGGTGAGGAGTATCTGCTGTTATGTCCTCTACTATTCCAACTACCTGTCATGTGTTTAATTCTGCATGGGAACCACACTTCTTTGAGGGGAAAGCAGAGGAATATAGAATATCCAAAGCTAAATGTTGGGGCCAATGTAAAGGTTAGGAGAGGATACACGAAGAAACATTTCAAACATAAAGATTATGTGAGTGATAACTAAGATATTAGCATAGAAACAAAAAGGTAGCTATTTTATTATGAGTGCAAGTTAAGATTCATTAGGTCTAATAAATAAATAGACTAAGCACACCAGAATTAAATAAAAATATAAAATATAAATAATAAAACAATAATAAACAAACATGGTTAGCTTGTTGAAATTTTACAAAGTGCTGACAACTAACTTTATAGAAGATAATTCCTATTTATTAAAAATTTCCTGTCAAACTATAAATATTTCATTTTGGCATGATTTACAGAAGGTCTGAATTGTTAGCATCTGTGACAGATACATAATAAGCAACTATCACCCAAGTTAAAATGCTAATACACTTTGTGGTTGCAAGCAGCCACTACAAAATGGCATCTGAATGAACTCCCTCCAGAACAAATCTTCACTTGTATTTTTAATAAAAGTATGGATGTGATGGTTAAAGTATGGAATGAAGGAAAAATTTTGATAAACATACATTTATTCATGCTTTTGTTCTTCGGTGAATGCATTCTTTAACTGCTGTATACTTTGGGCTGGTATTGTACTTCTTTCAGGTCCTTTATGTCTGTTTTTCTGACACATTATTAAATATGTTCAGAATTTGGACTTTCAAAACAACATTCCATTTATAACCGAGGAATAAAAAAAACAAACAAAAAAAACCCCAAGAAAAACAAAGCTTAAAGAAAAGAAAACCAAATAGAAATGAAAATTATGTAAATGCTGGCTTAATACGCAACCCCCTGAAAATGTATAAAAGGACTCATCTGAACCTATAGTCAGTGTCATTTAGGTATCTTGCATTTAATGAAAGAGCATTTACCAGTAACAGCCAAGTGAACTGAAGGATATGAAATTCCCTGAAAAGCAATGAGGCTTTACTTTCTTGCATATTCTTACTGCACCACTGTGAAGGTCCTTGGCTCAGCACGAGAGAGCTTTTCACATGAGAACACATGAACAGAAACTTCACTTCCACAATGCTTTTTTCTGCCATCAAAATTCTTGGTAGTCATTTCAGTAACAAAAAAGCAGAATCTGTCAGTTTGCAACTGAAGTCAGAGAGTATTTTATATTAAAAGATAGCCCAGAATTGATCTGATGAATTGTACAGTCTAGCAAGCTGAATCAATAGCAGTGATATATTTAAAGACAGTCTGAGAAATGGGTTTTGCCGTTCTTAAGTAAGTTTTCACTCTGTTCTCTTAAGGCTTAGAACAAAAAGCAAGAAAAGAAGGGAACAGACAAAATTCCCAAGGCTTTCAGATGCTTTTCACTTTATCATTTCAAGTTCTTTAAGGGCCATTCACAATCTGTGTATAATTCTACTACCATTCAATGACCTAAAATTGTGAATTCTACCTATGCATCTTCAATCTGAGAGAAAAAAAGTCTGAATTGCCAACACTTAGGTTGTTAGCTATTGTCAACTATTTTCAGTTGGTTTTAAATCACAAGTAATCAAATTAATAGATGTTGGCATGAAAAAAACCAAAGCAGCTCTCTTTAAGGTTGTTCAAGAAACATTCTCAGTAAATTTAACATACTTTAAAAAGGAAATTCTTGGACGTAACTGGTGATATCCAGCTCTTTGGAGACTGTAGAAACATGTATCCTCTTGAGCATTAATTTGGCTGGAGGTTGGAAATATCAACAGTTTATGGACTAAAGCACAAGAACCAGAAAAAAAGAAATCTTGTTTATACAAACACAGCAGCCATCAGACATTTGTTAATGTTCTATAAAGGGCTCCTAAAGTTTATTAAAAAGTATATAAGCCTTTCTGTTCTCTTTTTGAGAAAAGGCATGTTGCCTCTGTACGTGATGACAAGGATTTACTGGAAAGGTTTTTTGGTATCTACAAATTCCTCCACGAAAAACAGCAGCATTGCCTCCATCGTGCCCTCAGAGAGGAGTTGCTTATCACTTGACCACTGGGATTTGTGTAATAAATGATAACACTAAACTTCTGCAATACATCCCCGCTGTTACTTCCATTTTCTGTGCCTCTGTTTTACCTCTTTGTCTGCCTCTGCAGCAACATTTAAATGTCCATTCTCCTACTAGGAAAGTGTCACACAGAAGCCGACTTTGGATGTGAAAATAAAACAGGTGTGTGGGCACGTGTCCTATCCTTGTGCTTTACAGTCACCAGGGCCAAACATACAAAATTACATAATAATGTTACGTCATGCAGGTTCTACAACTGCCCCACATCACCTGTGATGGTGGTTTAAAATTCACAGTGCTTGTCTATAGGATTTCTTGGGGCAAACAGCAGCAGAAGCCAGACAAGATGCTTTTATAGCAGGAAGCTTTGCAGGGTCTAAATTTGGGGAAGAGAACCAGGCTATCTTCTGTCCATGGGAATCTCTGCTGACTGCCAGGCAAACAAGAAATCTTGCTCCAATAGCGACACATTTTATTTTAAGACAATTCCTCAACTCAATGCCTCTTATTTTTATTTGAATACAGGCATTTTCCTTAACCTGAGATGAAAATAAATAGGACAGTTGAAAGGACTTGACCTTCACCTGTGAGGTTTTTTGGCTCTTTTTGGCTTAAAGAACTTCTATGCAAGTAAGTCATGTGTACAAATAAATACATTTTCAACTCTTCCTTTTATATAACTCTAATTTCTAGACATCTAAAGTGTGTTTAACTCTACCATGTGAGATCTTCTGATGTGAATGTTCCTAAAGTCAGCATCACGGCTGAGAAATTCTCTGAAACCCACTGTTAATAAAAGCCATGAACTGAAATATACTAGAGTGCTTAATTTCTCTCTTAAATGATTGAAAACAAGTTATTGAACAAAGGAACAGAAGCATTTCCGATAATTACCACCAAAATAATTATGAAATATTGATGTTACCATCGGGCAATAACAGAGTGACTGAAATTATGACAAATTTGCATTTGTTCTACTGAAAGAAAGAATTAAAAATCCTGATTCTGCTACTGTGAACACTTGGTTGTGGGATCTGGCTACTTTCTGTAAATAAATTTCAGGACATATGTGGGGTGACCACTTTCCAGTTTTTTGCTTTCTTCTAAAAAAGAATTAACTTATTTTTTTCTTTCAATATAAGCTTTCCTATGTCCTTTTATTCACAATGATTTTGTATTCCAACTATTTTATTTATTTCCAGAGCATACTTCAATTATCCAAGCCTGACTATTTCCTTCTCACTTTTGAAAACTATGGTCTTCATTACTACATGTACATCAACATTAAAGAATTTACTTTGTTCTTTTGTTGTAAAATAAAAAAATAGCAATTCTGTCTTTATTGGTATTTTTTCCTGTCTTTTTAGTTATCACTCTTGATTCTAACAACATCTTTTTTCTTTCCATAATTTTCTTTCCTATCTGAAAAACCTAATACCATTGGCATACCATAACTCTCTATTTCTCATGTGGCTGTAACAAAATACAGTGGGAAATATTTAATTTTATAGCTTCATAATTAAGATAAGCAAAGCTGAATGAAGAATTGGTCCTGTAAAACTAAAGAAAACCAAAGAAAGATTTGTAATTCGTATGGACTCATAAAGATGCTATGAATAAAAAGTGCATTTTTGTACATTATAAAACATTTTTCTAAGGCCAATGGAAATTAATATTTACAAATTGTTCTGAATCTTTTTTTATAACTATACAATAGTTCACTTGTTAACATTGACATATTTATCTGGCCTCTCCCAGTTGTAGGAAAAAATTATGTCAATTTTCCCTCAGACTGCCTTCCTATTCTGTCACACACATTATTTCATGAAACATGAATCCGAATGTTCTGTTTCTTTTCAATTTCCTTTCACCACAAATTCCAGAGTCCCTCTCTTCATGGCTTTTAGTAACAATTCAGCCTTTCTAGTCTAATGGCAAAAACTCAATACTGCTGTCTTTAATCAGGCTACTTTTCACTTCAATGTCTTCAATACCGAAGATTCAACTCTTTGTTAGAACTACTTTTTTTCCAGGTCAGATGTTATGTCTGAGATTCCACATTAAGGGTCTACTCTCGTAACAAACAAGATATCTGAAAAACACAGACACAGAAGGAAAAAAAAAGTAATTGTAAATAATAAAAGTAATCTTATTAAAGAACATATTTTAGAAGTTGTAAAAATAAAGTATTCAAGCACTTCTGAAAGATTCAGGTGATTTTGTACCTGAATATGGTCCATTATAATTAAAGTAACTATAACGCAAAGCTAACTCATATTACTTAGAAAAGCAAAAAATAGTGATTAACTTATTAGAGGGAGTACAGCATGTATGTCTCTTTCCTTTCCAAATCAAAGATCCATTGGTTAGTTGGTTCAAACCATCTATGAGCACAAGCTTGTGCCAGACTGTGACAGCTGAATAGATGAAGGTCCAAGGAAGCTGCGTTAAATTATGATCACAAAATTGACATGATCCTGATACTCTCTATCCTAATGAGCTCACTCATAGAAGATGTGACAGACTGTACAAATAAAGGGACAACATTTACTCATGACAAAAACAAGTACGTGGATTTTCTTATTTCACAAGCTGTGGCTTTTGAATGGCTCGTCCTGTGGGCAACATACTGCAAACTGTAGCCACAGGAGCCACAGTACACCGGCAAATCCCTCTGAAAGTAAAGAAGAGAAAATCATTTGACGAGAAGAAATAGCTGCCTTTCACATACTGCAGAAAGGCAAGTCCCCAGCCTGTGATAGATTTTGATATAGGCTGGCTAGGCAGCTGTCTGTCTAATTCATTCAAGAGCATCCTTGACCGGGAAGGACAACGTCCCTTGATCAGCCATGTCTCTTGATCCAAATATCTTTGGATACTCCTTTCCAAAGAAGTATCATACGCCTCTAGAAACTCCACATATGAATAGAACATAGTAGCAACCAGCATGTAAGAGACATAAAAAAGCCTACACTACAAACTGAAAACAGCATAAGTAGCGGACCTCAGGATAACTCAACACAAAACAGGGACAACTGTCTGTTCCACTGGGTTGTGTACATTCTGGGATTCTGCTCCAGAAGAACCAGATGTTTGGTATTAATGCAGATACATTAAGATCAAAATTGGTTACATAATGAACAGCAGTGCTGATTCAAATGTGTTTATAAACACAGAGGTTACGTTGAATACACAGGCATTTTGAAATGCTATGTATATTTGTGCATGATTCTCTGCATGTAAACTGGCCTCAAGTATTATGCTTTGATTAATCCCTATAAAGAAGACTTTCAAAATTAAGGATAATTTACAGTAACAGCAACCACAG